>NW_004797715.1:154420-171580 GCF_000002075.1 Aplysia californica | reverse complement strand
AGAGAGAGAGAGAGAGAGAGAGACCCGCAAAGAAAGACAAGCAGACAGACAGGTATGCATGTAGACAGACAGGGTGACAGATTTACAGACAGACAGAGATAGAGCTAGACTGGTGGGAGAGGGCGGCTGAGATCGTGCGCCACTGAAGCACAGACTTGAAAGAACACACCAATCACGTTGAACCGCTTCGTCACAAACTGTCCGGTGGTCAGTGTGCGTGTGCGTAAGTGTCACTTCGTGACGACCAGCCTCGGTGACGTCTAACAATCCTGGTGTACGCGCGTCCAGGCCATGGAGGGCAAAGCCTGGCTTAAGGTCGTTGTGAGGGGCCCATAACTCTTGATGTACAGAATAAGAGAAAAATCACAATAATATGCGCACAATAGGTAGGACGTATTCCTCGTGCTCTCCTCCTTCCTCCCCTTCCCACCCCTTTCATTTCCCCCGCCACCCCAGACCCGCCCCCCCCCAACCCCGTTATCTCTGTACCTGCTTCATAATGCAAAGCTATGAAAAAGTCTTGCTCTTCCAGTGCTACCGGCCCGTAATCGTGAATTGCGGGTTCGGAGATTCGAGCCTCAGCTCGGTCCGATGTGGTGTCCTTGGGAGAAGCACTTTACACGAATGTCCTATTTGGCTGGGTCCTTTCGGAGATGGACATTAAACTTGGATGTCCCGCCTCTTGGATAATTTAATAGTGTTGATAGGAGCATTAAACCCATGCCAATTCATATCCAATGCTCCGACCTGCAGTATTTGTCATAGCAACCCGCACCTCCAACTTCGTCCCGTCGCAGAATAATGTGTTTTTGCGAGATGGAACGAGTCAAAACAACTCCTCAGTGCGACTCTGTACTTGGCCAAAATGCACGAGTCTATGGGATACCGAATTAACAACAACAACAACAACAACAACAACAACAAAAACAAGAATTAGAAGGCAAAGGAACGTAGAGGACAATAAATTATTACCGGTATTAGCAATTTGGTTTCAAATGTGCCTATCTTTGTCTAGCTTTGCGTGGCCAGACCCGGAAATCAAGTTAGAGTCTGAAAATAAAGCGGTAAAAATCAAGGAGTAAAAAACAAGCACTCACAGCACCCACGAGAACATTAAGAGTTAACCCCTCTCACCATTTTGAGGTAGACTAAAGTCTACTCAATTCTTAGCTTACATAATCATTGCTTGTGACTGCTTATGAAAGTGGCCCGAAAGGGATGAACAGATAACGTATGTAGCTCTGAAACAGTTTTGAGTGTTGTGCACCTGGCTCAAATTTAGATTATTTAATTAAACTTATAAGGCCTATATCTATGGATGTATTTGACGACGACGATGTTACCAATTAAAGAAAGGGAAACAGTGATTGTTTGATTATGGAGACCCTTCACTCCTGATAATGACACGAACGACGATAGTAGTAACAGTATCATGAACTACTATAACACTACTGACAACAGCAGCAAAAGTAGTAATAGCAACATAATCACAGGAGCGACGACAACAACTAAAACAACTACAATGGAGCATGCTTCAAAGAAGTCTTTAGAGTGTCTCTATGCCTTTTTTAGATTGTGTTTGTCTTTTGTTCTTATTTTGTTGGAGGGGGAGGGGGGGGTTGTTGTTGACTTTTTCCGAGGGGGGGGGGTTACCAATGTTCCATCTTCCCCATACTTATTCTGTGATGAAAATAGCTTTGTGGAGATGTGTGTTTGGCATTCGGACCAAGTGTCTCGCTTATCTTGGCAGGATTTTCTTCAGGTGGCAGGAGTTTCTTGGTCCTCTCTGCCTCTCATTAACTAAAAACTTCAGTGCACGGGATCTTAAGCCAACAATGAATCCCCAGTCTTCTTCTCAGACAGGAGACAGGAAACCTGCGGAGCGTTTTTGGCTTGAGTTTTGTACACAGTTCAGGACTCAGCCCCGAGATATAATTATAAAGGGTTTGGTAATACGACAGCGCTACACACACTGGGTGTCGACTTTGTACCTATTCCAGAAACGGCCCTACTTTGTCCTTTTCAGCCTACTAAATGCAGAGCTTGATTTGCTTTTCTTGGAAGCAAATTGTACATTCATCCTAGCATTGGTAGTAAGATAAGATAAGATAAGATAAGATGAGATAAGGTAAGGTAAGATAAGGTCAGATAATATAGGTTAAGCCTTTATTGTCCAAGTGCTGACACATTTGTTTGGTGTTTTACACCACACACAAACACACACACACACACACACACACACACACACACACACACAAACACACACCTACACACATACATACACAAAAAATACACACACGCACAAGAGACACCACCACAGCAAAAGAACAAACGCATTAACAACAATTATCACAACAAAAAACAACCAAAAATAATAAACAAAATAAAAACAGTCACCTAGACTAAGAGCTGTCCCTCTGAAGAAGGAGTACCTGTCTCACTGCCTTCTAAATTATGGCCAAAATTCAGTTGATGTGGGCATAAAACATTTTGTTGGTATGCTGAGAAATGTACTATCCTAAAAAAAAATGTATACATCTTGTTTCTTATTCTGTGGTAGGTCTATCGGTTGCATGAGCTAAATTCAAATTCTAAATGTTAAAAAAGCAAGAAAAATACACAATGTGGGCATAATGACACTTATTTTAAAGAATTTCACTTATTTTCTCTCTCCTTTAACATTTTGCGTTCGAGTCTTAGTGCATTTTCAACTGCTAGCGACCTTAGAATTATTAAGTTCAAATTGACATTTTTGACCGTTTTCAGCTACTGAGACCATGAGGCCAGAAACCAAATCAATACTCCATCTGCTCTGTCATCATCATCATCATCATCATCCAGTGCCAGATCTGCGACAGACATCGGCGATCATGATTTTCCATTCATTCCTTTGCTCGGATGCTCTCAGATAAGCTACGTTTCCCTGATCTTTTCCTGTTACCCATTTGTTTAGGTTCCCTAAGTATGTTGTTCTGGACCTACCCCTGCCTCGCATGCCCTCAATTTTGCCAGTGAGAGCTAGATGTTCAAGACCCTTATGTTTATTCAGGTGTCCCAAAAATGCATTTGTCGTTTCCTGATTGTTTTTAACATTGAGCTTCCCACGTGGGCTTCATCAAGCACTACCTCATTTGATTTCTTTTCCTTCCACGATACTCTTAGCAGTCTCCTAAGAAACCACATTTCTGTTGCCTCTATTTTATTTTCACTGTCTTTAGTGATCTGCTCTATCAAAACCATAAAATCATTCAGAGTCGTTACTAATATATTCAAAGAACTGCATTCGAAAAAAAGTTGCCATGATGTGAAACTCACTTTTTTAAACGCCAAATGTCTCAAAACTAGGTATTGCGCTGATAGAGCTTTGTAGTTGTGAGGTAACCCACCAGGCGGTGCTAGTGACTGAATTGTCTTAAGGCCATTCCCGATTGGGGGGGGGCTCGAGTCCTTATGCACAGTAGAATTGTAATTGTAAGTGAGCTGATTCATCAATGTCTTGTTCATAACTGTGCCTTAACAGTGACAAAGAACTGCTGCTTTTTCTTTCCTAATCCTTACTATCGTCATTTTTCCACTAGTTCTTTTGTATGTTTGTCACACTCTTGTGACCCGCTATTTCCGGGGTGCCTTGATAGTTGAATCAGACTTTGTGCTGTTGAAGCTAGAGAGGTGAGCAGAGTAAGTCTTATTTCCTGTAAGGACGTCTCTGTTGACATCCACCCATTTGCGCTCATATGACCTCATGCAGTTGCGAGCGCCGTAAAAACTCTACTAAAACAAAAAGTTCTGAGGTAGCGAGGCAGCGGGTCGGGGGTTAACGTTTCATTACCTTGATAAAGGTAACGAATAGAGACAGAGACGAGGGTAGCTGATGATGCGAACGTTAATTTCAAATCCGTTAACCGGTTCATACTGAGAATGGTAATGGTAAACACACACACACACACACACACACACACACACACACACACACACACACACACACACACACACACACACACACACACACACACACACACACACACACACACACATGAGGAACACATAAACTCACATAATTATACCTTACAAAAACACATACATATTTTTAAAGTATGCTTCCCGGGAAGCTGAGAATGTTTCTGAGTGTCCTATGGTCTGCTATATATAATATAGTGTAAAGCGCATAGAGCTTGCTTTCGAATGGGGACATGCGCTTTACAAAAGCTATTTATTATTATTTTATTATTAAAGACACAATCTCTCCTCTCACTTTCTCTCTCTCTCTCTCTCTCTCTCTCTCTCTCTCTCTCTCTCTCTCTCTCTCTCTCTCTCTCTCTCTCTGTATATAAATATTATATTTTGTCTGGGGTGAGAAAAGGTTGTGTTTTCTCTCCGCTTCTCTTCATCACTTACATGGATAAGATCACGAAAGCAGCAAATTACAACATCACTGAACTGAACGAGCTTCTATTTGCTGATGACCAGAGTATTATAAAAACAAACCACAAAAACTAAATGAGGAATTTAAACATTTGAACATGGAAATCTCTATTTAAAAAACAGAAGTTATGAAGGGCAGCAGAAACTCATGGAAACTCAACATTCTTATTGATTGGACACAGCTACAACAAGTAGACGAATTTAAATAGTTGGGAAGCATCTTCACACAAGATGGGCGTATGGACAAAGAAATAGAAAGAAAAACTATGAAGGCAAATGCAGTGACCTACAAGCTAGCACCTCTGCTCTGTCACAAGAACATTCCAACCTAAGTGAAATCCCAGCTCATCAACAGCATCGTCATACCAACATTAATATATATATCAGTAAAAACATGGTCTCTAAACAAGGCACAACAAAGAAAAGCCAATGCATGCGAAATTAGGTGTCTCTGCAAAACTATCAACGTTACCAGAAGAGACCGCATAAGAAACGAAACCATAGATCTACAAACTGGAATACCACCAGTAATAACATTTATAGAGCGTCAAAGAGTCAAATGGTTTCGACATCTAACCAGAATGCCCCCAAAACAACTAGCGGCTAGAGCTTACTACACCCTAGAGTCCGGCTTTAAATCAAGAGGAAGACAAAGAAAGAACTGGCTGGAGGGGTTAAAAAGGCCCAGTAACAACATAACCTACAGACTTCAACATAGATTAAGGACCACTTGCAAACACCCTGAGTGGTCTACTTGGGTCAACCTGCACGTGGGCGTTCTTGGACTGATCCAGTGGCTTGATGGGGATGCCTCAAGCGGACAATGACAGAGTGTGACCCTGCAAGCCTTCTGGCAACTTCTCGGGCTCCAACACCATCCTGAAGCCATGCCATAGCTCTGGCACGATCAAAGTCTTTTAGCTTTCGGCACGGTGGCATGCTGATGCGATACTGGATTTTGTGCAAACGGCGGCGTATATTGCCACCAAAGTGAGCCCAGTTCGAGCCCATACGTCCGTTTATGACGAGCATCAGAAATGTAAACTTAGGAATGTCCGTGGTGTTGCACACAAGTCGATAAAAGACAGCAAATTTATCTAAAATTCTCCGAGGATTTCTGTACTGCACGTGGTGGTTTTGCCCCTTTAAGAGCTTTGCAATACGCATCGGTAACCCGTTAACACTTTCAGAACAAACAAAAAAAATTAACATTCCTTACTGTCTTTTTTCCGGAATAAAAAAATCTGGGTTGTCTGTCAAGGTGATCCTTAACTTATGTTGAAGTCTGTATGCATCACAGACGCTACACGCCTAGCACAGGACCGAAACTTGCACCTCCCCTCGACATCCTAAGGATACCAGAGAACGGAAAAGGTAAAAGTAAAAGTAAAGTAATATAATATAGATTATAAATATTTTGTTATTCTCCAACAACAACATGTTATATATATATATATATATATATATATATATATATATATATATATATATATATATATATATATATATATATATATATATATATATCTCTCTCTCTGCGTCTCACACAAACATACACAAACACACACATACACACACACACACACACACACACACACACACACACACACACACACACACACACAACAACAACAGCAAACTTCAACACAGATGTACACACACAGACGGTGGCTCTTAGTAGGTTGTCGTGTTAATCTCTTTGTCTCTCTCTTTTTCTCCCGTTCTCTGTCCCTCTCCCTTTCCTACTCTTTGCCACCCTCTTACCGCTCTCTTGCTCTCTCTCTATCTCTCTCTCTCTCTCTCTCTCTCTCTCTCTCTCTCTCTCTCCCTCTCTCTCTTTCTTACTCGCCCACCTCTTACCCCCTCCGCCCTCTGGCAGTTTGTTCACTTTGTGAACGTATTAACTGTCTATAAAAGACACCCAAAATGCTCTTACTTTTCTGTCCTATTCTCCTCTTGGCTAAAAGCCAAGCCTTCAGAGTGTCTAATGAGGTTTCAAATTGACTCAAAAAGCTGATCAAATTAAACAATGACACTAGCCCCCGAGCTGAAAAATGCGTAAAATATACCATAACAGGTTGAATGGTCTAATCTGACTTTTCAATAGACAGCAAAAGAAATCAGACAAAAACAAAATACAACCTTCATGTTCATTATAACATACAGAAACTATGGACAAAAACGCTTCGGGGAACGCTATTGTTTTTCTTGGAGCCAATTCCCTTTCCACGCCTTTTAAATCTAATATGACATGAACACATAAAAACCCAAGTAAATGAAAACAACAACAATCAGATACAACGAAGGCAGGAAAAAACTGTTAACAAAAACAAACAACAACAACAACAACAATAACAACTAAACAACTTTCGATCACGAGGAGGTTATTGATTTCCTAAAGGTTAACTTAGAGGTTTGTTGGCATCTAATGAACGTCAGATAGTTTATAATATGTGTCTCAGCACGATGGATTCATGCGCTGGTCATTCTTTTGGGCATGGGCACTAATTAAAGCTTGTTTATTTGTCTTTCTTTTAATGATGGAAAAAAGTTCATATTTTGAAATAGAAGTTGAGATATTTGTGATTAAAAGAGATTGAATTTTTGTCTGTTATCAGAGGGAACATTAGCGAGAAAAAGGCCGCCAAAGCTTGGAGACTTCCATTCGTAGGAGAATAATATGTGTTATTCCAGGCGACACACACACAATGCCATAGCTGTTCCTTTCTCTTCTCTAGGATCCATGAAAGGGCTGGCTTGCTGATTGTGCCAGTTATAAAAAAAACGTTAAAAAATAAAAATATATTCGTTCCCGAAGGGCAATTTGGTTTACAATGGCAAGCACACATACATAAATACATTAATATAAATACATACAGAATTATAAATACATACATACATACATACATACATACATACGAGGGGCATGCCAAAAGTTTTTATTTTATTTTGACCAAGAAGGAATAAAGGTAGAAAGCTGAAATTTGTGGTGAAAGCCAACACTCATCTTCCTAGAATGCATGTCAATTGGGGGGGATTTCTGATTACTGGTTTAACATGAGTGTACTCTAAGTGAATGGCGGTATGTTGTTCTCCAGTTTCAACATAAAAATGAAGAAAATAGAGCACAGGGCAGTAATGGAGTTTTGTTCTGCAGGGCAAGCAACAACAGGATATTTTTACAACGATACATGTCAAACATGGAACTGATTGCCCATCCGATTGTGTGATGAAATTTCGGTGTAAAAAATTCAAATGCAGATTCGTGGACATTGAAGATGACCACCCTGATGGTCGCCCAGTGACAGCAACAACAGAAGAGAATGTGTTGAAAATCAAGAAACATGTCAATGTGTTGTCTGATAGGCGGGTGACAGTCGAACTTCTGAGCAAAGAAACTAGGCTTAGCACTGGATCAATAGAACGAATCTTTGCTAAACATTTGAATATGACCAAGGTTTCTGTGAGGTGGGTCCCACGTTTATTGACTCCTCCTCAAAAGTGCAACGTGTGGATTTTTGTTAAGAATTGCTTGGTCTCTATGAAAAGGACGAAACTAATATATTTTGAAAGAATTGTAACCGTGGATAAGACATGAGTCCACCACTACGATCCTGAGTCGAAATCTGCATCAACGCAATGTAAATC
The DNA here is from genome assembly GCF_000002075.1 of Aplysia californica. Lineage (NCBI taxonomy): Eukaryota > Metazoa > Mollusca > Gastropoda > Aplysiida > Aplysiidae > Aplysia > Aplysia californica. Next base: position 163,510 of record NW_004797715.1, on the reverse strand, counting down.
GCCCTCGTCTCCAACGCCAAAGAAGGCAAAGGTGTAGCCATCAAGAGAAAAAGTGATACAATCCGATTTTGGGGACCAAGAAGGAGCGCATATGACGGATTATTTTGAAAATGGATATACGATCACCGAAGACCATTATTCTAACCAGCTACAAAAAATTACGAGAGGCTATAAAAGAAAAACACAGAGAAATGATCCAAAAAGGCGTTTTTCTGCTTCACGACTAGGCGCCAGCACACACTTCAAGAAAAGCAGCAGAAATTGTGCAAGAAAATGGCTATGAAATTTTGCCACATCCACCCTATTCTCTAGATTTAGTCTCCTCTGACTTTTGTTATTCTCCAAACTACAGAAACCGTTTAAAAGGAAGGCATTTTGAAAGTGATGATGAGGTCAAAGAAGCGGTAGAGGGCTGGTTTCCTGACAGAGAGGCAAAAATGTGTAACTGTGGGAGGCGACTACATAGAGAAAGATTAAGCTTGGAACCAAATTTCAACTTTCTTCCTATATTCCTTCATGGTAAAGAAAACTTTTGGTATGCCCCTCATAAATCCACAATATTACAGCAATACAGAACAATTTCACAACCATGCCACTCCTGTTCGTCACTGTGCAGCACCCTGATATAGCTGATATAGCTGGTATAGCTGATATAGCTGATATAGCTGATATGGCTTATATAGCTGATATAGCTGATATAGCTGATATAGCTGGTATGGCTTATATAGCTGATATAGCTGATATAGCTGGTATAACTGATATAGCTGATATAGCTGGTATAACTGATATAGCTGATATAGCTGGTATGGCTGATATAGCTGGTATGGCTGATATAGCTGGTATGGCTTATATAGGTGATATAGCTGGTATGGCTGATATAGCTGGTATGACTGATATAGCTGATATAGCTGATATGGCTTATTTAGCTGATAAGCTAGCGGACCAGGTCGAGATTGGCGGCACAGTTCAGTTAGATCCACCAACCGCCATGGCAGCATTGACAGCATATTTTAACCACCACAGAGAAGACGAAGGCTCCACATCACACACAATGGAAATACTGAGGGAAGCTGGGGTCTCAAAAGGGTCAATGAGACGTAGCAATCTGCGTGGAAAAGCCAGATGAATATCCAAAGCTTGAGTGTCATTACAAATTCCAAACTTAATATTTGTGAGCTACTTGTCATCGTATTTCAGTAAAACAAGCACAGAACTGTTTTTATGTGGGCATTAAAATGTTGATAAAAATAGACCATCGGACGGGAAAATGTCACTTTCTTGATTTCATTACTTGTATTTTGACGAGCGCATGCCTTCCCCATGATGCCACACATCATTACTGCCCTCAGTTTCACAAGGCGTGGCTAAAATAGAACACCTGACAGCGCTATACGAGAAGGCAAAGCAAACTGCCCTAGGGTGGGAAAACTTTTTGAAGCATATAAAATGTATGGGTATTTACCTCAGTCTACGCTGTGACAAGAGTTACTCGGGGACCTTACATAGTCACTGTGTGAATACATAATATGATATATCACTGATGAATTTGCTGCTACCATTTAAGAAGAGGCGTTCTTATAATTCTCTGGTCGACTGGGTGTGGTTTTTCAGGCTTTTTACATGCTCAGACGATCATAGAAAGGAACCGGATCTTTGACGAATGCAGACAACGATAACTTGTAAGCACACGTGTTTGCCTAGACATGTTTATCTTTTTTATAGAACGCAATTATATTGACAAATGAAAACTATTACGAAGGTTACTGGCCTCACTCCTTTCACTATTTTAAAAACTGTAATAGCATAGAAGGAGGGTAACAAAGATACTAACAATGCCATCATTTAATATGCCTTTTCGACATACCTTTGCAAAGGATGAAGATGACGACTTATTTTCAAATTCAGGTCACTCTGTGTGAGGAGTTGGGAATGAAGGTTGTGTCCTGTCCACCAGAAACAAACTAACCCCAAGATTAACTTGCATACCATTTCCAACATTTCATCATCATCATCATCATCATCATCATCATCATCATCATCATCATCATCATCAGTAGCAGCATCAACGTCATCGTCACAGATCAAACAATTCTCCCTTTTCTTGCTTTGTTTTTCTTGAAGCATAACAATTTGTACCATGTTGGTACATTTTTACATAATTTAAAATATCGCACCAAAATCAGGACACGGAAAAAAGGGGAAGGAGTGGGAGAAAGAGCAGAAGAAAAATAAGAAGGCGAAAGAGAATGATGAAAAGAATAAAGAAACATAGGATGCGTTTATTTTTTCAATGCATATAATGAGTTAACCAGTCATCCACCTATTCATCTGCTTACTTCAAGAATGACCAGTCTGGAACTAAAATAATATGTCCTTTGCAGTGTATTCGTCACAGCCTGGCCACCAATATGTTGAACCTGTTGGTCTCTTACTCATTCGGCCCTTTCACTCCTGTTGCTCATACATTCGTCTACATGTTTGTATTGAGCATGAGTACAAACATGGTATACGGACTGATGTCACAAACAATTTCACAACACCAGAGTAATCATTTAATCTGGGACGTAAGGAATGAACTCGGTACCGTGCCGTCTGTGAAGGTAAACAAGGCAACAACACCGACCACCGACCACAACAAAACGGAACGACGACCAGAAACTGCTGTCGTACACAGCCCTCGGTGTACACACGACAATCGGGACAATGCTATAAGTTGTACTACTGATAGGCCCGTTGATCGCCAAGAAATGAATAAAACTCCTTCTTCTGAAATGGTTCTAACTGTGTTTACACACCAGAACCCCGTTCTGGAAAAAATATCATACTCCAGCGATTTCCGTAGCACAGTCACTGGCCGCAAGCTCTTGGGAAGTTTTGGATTGGAATTTATGCCTCAAACAGTGCCACCAACTCCTGGAAAGATGGACATTATTGAGCCAATGCAGACTAGTCGTGGCAAAATGGAAAATAGAACTAGTAGAGAAGCATGTGGACAAATCGGATTTGCTTCCACTGAGGAATCCTTCTATTGCTCTTGTCACGAACTCTGTGTTGTGTACAGTTCTTGTTGCGAGGATTTCACGACTGAGTGTCCGCGACTCTGGCGAAAAGTCAACGAGACACTGTCGCCAGAACTCTTGAGCGCCAGTTCCACGTGTATGAAGGACCTTAACCTCCTGGCTGTCAATGGCTGTACGCCAAATCGTACGCACACACAAAGTATTTCTACTGACAGTTTCCCTTTTCAATTTGCCGTCGTGGATCTCAGCACAGGTGTTCTCTACCACAGTTTTGAGACGTATATCTGCTACGCTACGGAAGAATCTGTGCCTGTGACATTCAGGATAAAAGTGGAGGGCAGTATCAATCCTGTGGTGACGAAGGAACAGCTGATGGGTTTTCTTAAAAGCGGAACTCCTTTTGAATTCGACCTTTCGCTTGTCAGCTTTCCCATGTACAACTGTAGAGTATCTACTCCAGGTCAAAGTGGATCAGGCTTTTCAATTCTGTTCCGAGTGGACAATCAAAAGGTCATAAACGTTGAACTTTCTCAAGGCACAACGTTTTTTAGTGACACACGCATACTGATGCGGTGCAATATGACTGGTGGCTGGGCTTGTGAGCATTCCGAATGTGATGATGGCGGCGAACTGAGAAATGGACAATGTCTGTACCCCACGTATGTCAAGATATCTGTTCATCCATACTCCATTATGCTAACGGACAAAGAAACTGATGACCTCTTCAGGTACGTTCGCTGTTCTTGTAACCACCTGTCTGCTTACGTCGTGTACACAGAATTTCTAGGACTGGGAAACCATTCCCAGTTCACGGTGGACTTACGCGTCGACAGCCTGATAAAAGATGATACTTCCAAACAGTCGATCTGGCCACGAAACATAAAGCAAAGCATTCTGGGCTACATGAGTATGAGTTTTGAAACAGCTGTGCTGAGACGAGGCCAGGAGATGAAAATGGGGCTTAAACATCTTCCTGTCGGAGTAGAAAACTGGCCAGGCAGTCCCTCTAACCCTCACTCACAGCTCCCCGACACAGCCAACCATACAGAACTAAGAATTTGCGTCCAACTGTCGGAAATAGCATTTGACCTGAACGAGGAATGCTCTGGCGAGTACCGCACTCTAGAAAGAGGGAAACCAGATTTGTACACCAGCTGCTGGACATCGGCTGCTGATGACCTGACCTGTAGGTCGATGGCAGTCCTCAGCCAGAAAGTTGGCTGGTTAGCTCTTACAGTATCGTCGCTCACCTCACAAATTAGCGTATGGGCATTTTTGGCATTTTGAGGAAAGCGTTCCAAAGTTTTGAACATTTTTACATTCTTTTAATCTATAGCTCTTTCTTTCCCATTTTGGCAGGTTATTAGTATACACACACTAATTACTCACTGCCAATAATGATTATTGATGTTGCATCCTCAGTTTTTTTTAGTATCTAAAATAGCTGATGCTCCTTTTTCTGAGAACATAATTATGGCCGTAAAGAAATAAGATTGACAATACACCACATCGGTTGGTAGCAAAATATAAGAAAAAAAGGATCACATTCTTTATTAATGAACAGGTTTATCAACTCAAGATACCAAACTCACCTATTTTGAGATTGTAAAAAACAAGAAGAAAAAGAAAATGAACTGTTTTGGTGTCTCCACAAGATGAGAAGTTAACAACTCAAAGAGTTATGCTTTATCACTTGTCTTCAATGAATGTCGTATCGATATCCTAAAATTACAAAGTCATATCTGCTCAATAATTAGTTTTGACAATGATCGTACACAACAAGCTGGTTCACTGCTCTCTTTGAGCCACTTAAAAAAGTGTCCTCAAAATTCGGTGGCGCCCTATTCGCAAATGTGTGAACTTTGCAAACAGTTGCCTTACTTGTGTGAAAAAAATCAGACTGAAACTAACAAACTTTTAAAGAAATTAGAATTCAAATTTCTGAAGAACGCGTTTTAAAAATTGTTACGCTAACAAATAACGTTTTTCGGTGGAAGTGGCGACTGTTTTCTTCGTTTTATTTGACTTTAGAATGAGAGGCGAGAGGTCATTAAAAAAATTTTTTAACATCTAACACTCCACACTGAACTAACCCGAACAGCTAATGAACAACTGCAGTCGATCTGCGCCCGCAAGGGGGTGCTATTCCTATTCTTCCTCTGGAGAAACGAAAGAAACATGCAAAAACAAAGACTGCAGCGCCATCTGAAGAAATGAGCGGACTTCCGCGGACACATTTTTGGTTGAGTGGACCATTTTGTTCTGCACTATCTTTGGTTTTGAGAAATTTGACGTAAAAAAATTTCAGTTCATCAACATGTCAAGCTTTTTCGAACGCAATTCTTTGAATATCTTGATAACGACTCATAATACTCTTAGGGCAGATAGAACATTTATTTCTGAACCTATGGTCTTAAAACTCCAAACTGCCAAAATGTCAAAGTGATTTTTGTATATCTGAGACAGCGAAACTGAGTTTACACAATCAATAAATGAGTGTAATTACCAGTACTGCAGAGACTCTTCATGATTGCTCTATCGTTAAGTACAACAATTGAGCATATGTAATGATTATCTGTATGAAGTTGACTGGTATTTTTTTTTATAAACGCTTTAGCTAATGATGTTCAGTTAACCACTACACAGGTGTTTGTCAGGAAATATCTGTCAAAAGTTCACTGTAGAAAAAATAAGAAGAACGTCTCGTATTCCCCCAGTCTCTTGAGGAGTGTACTAGGCTGTAGGGAGTTGATGCTTTTTTCAGTACAGCCAAGTGAATGTCTTTAACTTGATTTTTCTTCTAGCGTTCTGTACAGCTGGTCTGAAGAAAATGGTTACAAAATGTTCTTTGTTAACCCTTTCCCATAACATTACTTCAATCCATGATTTCATCAATTTCTGAATCCCTTCAAACATTTGAGATTCATTAGTCCACTGATAGTTTCTTCGGGTCCAAGAAATCCCCATGTTCTATTGTTATATAATAGGAATATTTTGGCCATATTGGCATATGGTTCAGAGATATTGAAAAAAATTACAAACAATTCCCCAAAAATTGTTTTAGGTTCCAAACAAAATGCTTTCGAAGAATTTTACTAATAAATTTATGGAATGAAATTATTACAAATAATGAAGTGTTGGAAAGAGCTGGAATTGAAGTTATCAGCACGACCATAAAATGGAGAAGATGGAGATATCTATGACATGTTCTAAGAATGCCGAAGACAAGATTGCCCTATTAGGCATGATATTGGAGATCAGCTGGAAGCTATAGAGGCACAATAAAAGATGAGAAAATCACCCAGGGCCTGGATGTGCCGAAACTGGAGAACCTGGCCAGGAAAAGGCAAGCGTGGCGGAGACCATGTACCTGACGGTATAGGTAGAGGGTGAGTAAAGAATGAGGATCACAAACTATGGCAGTTTTGCTCTTGCAAGTTTTCTGGTTGCCTTCATCTCGACCAGGACAAAATGCTACCCTAAAATCTCAAAGCTCTATATTCCCAGTACTTTGTTTTGAAAAATTTTAATTGACTGAAACAAAGTGTTACAACATGCCAAGCTTTTTCGGACGCAATTCTTTGAACACCTTGATAACGACTTCAAATACTATTACGATTGTAATAGAGCAAGTAGAAAATCAAAATTTCTTTTCTGGCCTCATGGTCTTAGTGACACAAAAGCACAGAAAATGAAAGATAGAATTTTGTAATTCTAGAGTATGAAAACGACCCTGCCCTTGTTGTTCCGTGTGCTGCATCGCTTTCGTTTTGCGTACGAGTTGTTTCCAAGAATTTAAATGAACACTGTTTAACTATTTGGTGTTGTTTAATATGTTGATAGAATAAAGCAAGATCATTAACAGTGCTGAATTTGTATTTTGACCAAGGCAACAATCAGCAAAGAGATTTGCTTTCTGTATCATCTTGGTGCTGCCATGCATAATCCGTAGGGGCTTTGTACACAACAGTATTGTGATTTCAGAGCTAATATTGTAGATCATTTTTAAAGCCCCTGCTCTTTAATGCACTCAGCTCTTGGCGATTTATGTAAATCCGAGTGTTCAGAACAATAACTGAAACAATACCTACTTATGTGAATAACGAAATCACACACACACACACACACACACACACACACACACACACACACACACACACACTACACACACACACACACACACACACACACAAACCCACACACACACACACACACACACACACACACACACACACACACACACACACACACACACACTCATAGTTCTTAGTTCATTGTTAGTGGAACAGACTCTCTTTCTATAAGATGCTGATCCATTTCATTATAAGCCCTTCTCCCCCCCCCCCCCCCTCCCCTCTTTTTGTTTTCTACCCCCACCCCAACCACACTTCCTGTCTCCTTTCCTGTACTGTTCATTCATTCTTTATTGTTATTCTAAAATATATTTATTGGTTTGCTGAACAATCCTCTTTTTGACGTTGTTTAATGTATTGTTTCTTAACTAGCATAATACCTTATAAATATATATTTTTTACAGTGCGTTAAAAAATTCGAGGCACATCTTTTTCTCAAATATCTTTCTTATACATGAATCAATGTCCCAAATACTTTGCACATCGGGTTGTACCAATTTGACCTAACTCAATCATCATTTATTTTCCTCAACAATTGAGACTAGATTTAACAAAGTTCTTCATTAATTTATATAAAGTGCTGTACACCTCCGCCACATGCAAGATGGGGTTGGTCACAGCACTTCCCGTTTCTCTGATACATTTTGTATACGCATACAGTCTACGTCACAGATCACCAATGAGTGGCAAAACTTGTTACAAGAAATTAATTTCATAGTGAACTCATATTTTTGCACAACATTTTCTCAAAACATACGTTCTATATGCATAATGTCGCGATTACAAAAAAAAATGACGGACTTGCTTTTAAAGGCGATATTGTCCCAACTGTAAACCTTTTAAAAATCAGTAGAAACCACTTACTTTGATTTTTTTTCGGTAATTATTAAGGAATTTTCTAGAAAACAGCTAACAGCTGTTAACAAAATTATTGATCTGCTAAGACAAATTAATACAAGTCATTGTGCAAAAGCTGGAGATTCTATATTCAGTAGTCTAGAAAATATTTGACTATAAGATACGCCACATATTTTTGATTCGAGCCTCTTTTTCCAATAGTTTAGGAAATATTGGACTATTAAATGCGCCACGAATTTTAGACCGCACTATTATTTTGTGAAGAACCAGCATTTTACTCATTAATTTGACAGTAAAGAGGAATACGTTTCGTCAATGTACAGAATCGCAGACCGAGGGCTCTCGTGGCCTAGAGGTTAAGGTTTGGGCCTCTCATTCAAAGGTCCCGGGTTCGAATCCGGGTAGCGACCGAAACATTTTCTTCTCTAAAATTGTCTCCTTTCACCTCATTTCCTGCTCTCTAGCAATGTTCTGTTGTCTGCTTTCATTTCCACTTTCTACCCCCACCCCTTCATCTCATTTGCCCTCTCCTCTGGGCTCCTGACTCTTTCTGCAGCCTTTCTACTGCTACTCATTGGCTCCTCCTTACTGCTGTCTTTCTGCCACAACCCTGATCTTCTGGTAGGAAAGATCTACACCTAGCCTTCTCGGACAAGGGCGAAAAATCTCGGAGGGCCCGTGTGCAAGTTGCGCACGCTAAAGATCACTTGGTGGTCTAAAATCGATAAACGTAGGCTTCCTCCGCCACCCTGGCAAAATTCAAAATTTCCTACCAACTGAAAATATTAGGTGTGTCCCGCGCGCTCATATGACCTTATGCAGTTACGTGCGCCGTAAAACACTTTACAAAAACAAAAACAAAACAAGAATCGCAGACTGGAGGACAAAAAGTCAACGTTACTAAAGAGAAAGAAGAAAAGGGTTGGGGTTTAAGAGGAAAGGGGGGGGGGGAGAGAAAGGAGGGGTCAGGACCAAGGTGAAAAGAATGGGAAAGCTGAAGAGGGTGGAAGGGAAGGACGTGACAGAGAAGAATGCGATCGTGACTTCTTGTCATTGGTGTGCATAATGAAGAATAACGG
>NW_004797715.1:144216-153034 GCF_000002075.1 Aplysia californica | reverse complement strand
CCAACAGGGGCTTTGAACACTCTGTCTGATTATATTTCCTCTATTACAGGTCTGGTATAACACCTGCCAGTTCCATAATGTGAGGCGATTTGTTGACAGGGATTAAGCTGTCTCCAAATATCCGTATTCTACTCTCTATATAATTGGTTTAATTGGTATAATTAGTATAATTGGTCAGACCAACCCAATAGAGCCACATAAAATCAGAGCGTTTCGCCGCTGACTTTACCTTTCACTTAACATAATATACGTATTCCTGTAAGTGTCACGAACCATAAATTTACTTTTAAAAAAAATACTTTTGTGTAAAGTAGGCAAGGTATCAATCTAACACACTCTCTCACTCTGTTCATTGTTTTCTGGTACTTGAGGAGTTAGGGAACCTCTATGGCCGGCTATTAAATGAACCACAATTAGTGTCTGGGCTCCGTTATCTCAGTTAGTACCATTCATTTTCTACAGAGCAGATGGCCCTCGTTCGAATCCATGGGAGTTCTTAAATTTCGATCGATTTGTGAAATTGTCAAGGCTTTCAATCCAGCTGGCTCTGACCTATCGGACAGGGACGTTAACTTTGAAGGTTCTGCCTCTTTTAAAAAGTTATTAGGGGTGGTAGGGCCGTTAAACCCATACGCTTACTAATGCAAACCAAATTACTCAAAGTCACCAAAAAGGCCTTTTACAGACGTCTATGTGTGGATGCCCAACGAAACAAAAAAAAAGACCGCTCAAAAGTGAACCTTCCCAGCAGTTAAGCCAATTGGCTACAAATTTCGAGACCTGAAAATTAGTTATCTACCGACTATCTTAATGGCGTCGGTAGCCTAGAGGTTAGGCTACTGGACTCGTAATCATGAGATTGCGGGTTCGGGGATTCGAGCCTCAGCTCGGTCCGACATTGTGTCCTTGCGAAAGGCACGTCAAACGAATTTCCCACCTGTGCTCGGTCTTTTCAGAGATGGGCGTTAAACTCGGGGGTCCCGCGTCTTAAATAATCTAAGGGTGTGGATAAGGGCGTTAAATCTGTACCCTTTTCACTAACTAGCTTTTCTTGTGTCGCTGGAATATCAAAAGATATGAATACCATGACCCCAGGAGTCATCATCATCCAGTGCCAGATCTGTGACAGACATCGGCGACCATGGTTTTCCATTCATTCCTTTGCTCGGATGCTCTCAAAAAAGCTACGTTCCCCTGATCTTTCCCTGTTACCCATTTGTTTAGGCTCCTTAAGTATGTTGTTCTGGGCCTCGCTTGCCCTCAATTTTGCCAGTGAGAGCTAGATGTTCAAGACCCTTTTGTCTATTCGGGTGTCCCAAAAACTGCATTAAATAATTTGTCGTTTCCTGATTATTTTTAATATTGAGCGTCCCATGTGGGCTTCATTAAGCACTACCTCATTTGATGTCTTTTCCTTCCACGATACTCTTAGCAGTCTCCTAAGAAACCACATTTCTGTTGCTTCTATTTTCACTGTCTTTGGTACCCAAGGAGTACAAGCAATAATTTTCTCCTTAAGTGTCGCTCAGAAGTATATTTGAAGTAACATGGCAAGCTATTTACATCCCTGTGCAGGTGGTGTCCCTTCACTCGCATATCATTATTTCTGTTTTTATTATGTATTATTTAGACGCTTAGCCATCGCATCAGAAGACCTGAGTTCGACTTCTATGTGTATGCGAGCGTGTGTGCGCGCACGCTTGTGTGTGTGTGTTTGTGTGTGTGTGTGTGTGTGTGTGTGTTTGTGTGTGTGTTTGTGTGTGTGTGTGTGTGTGTGTGTGTGTGTGTGTATGTGTGTGGAAACGGGGGGGGGAGGGGGGAGGGGATGTGAGTATATCGGTCTTTGTGTCTCTGCTGGTGCGTTATATCCCTCTCAGTCCGGGTTGACCCTAACAGGCAGGGACAAAACCCGCCTCCTACATTTTCAAAATTGTGTCGATGGAAGTTTTAATCATCCAAATTTGTTAAAACATATTAAGCTGGTTATTTGTTCTTTCTTTGATATATTCTGTATTTTTGTTTGTTTAATGTGTGGATGTGTAGTTATGTGAACAATCGATAGCTGATGGAACCAGAAGAATAAAACCAAACACAACTGAAAAATCGTTCGTTTTATTTTTTTGTAAATAGAGGAAACATGTGTATCAAAAATGTAACGACGCGGTAGAATAAGGCGCTCGTCAATTATTGGGCATATGAAGTATATTAGTATTTTTAAAAGCATGTTTATTTGCCTTACGCTTGAAAAGAGTACCCATCTATCTTGAATAGACGACGAGATATATGCAACTGAGGGAGGTGGGGGTCACCTGGTGTCCGGGGTAAAATTAGCGAGAAAATGGTCTCCAAAATTTGGTGAATTCCAAAGCTTGAGTGTCCCTAGAAACTGCATATGTACGTTTTTTAAAATAAAGTCCTTTTCTTCAACACTTTTCAGTAAATTGCATGCAGGAATGTGTGCATAAGTAGGTATAAAATGTGCGGAGCTAAAAATATAAAAAAATTCAATAAGCTCTCGGACTCACAACCGTTAGGTCGTGGGTTCGAATCCCGTCAGGGGTCCGACGTTGTGTCCTTAGGAAAGGCACTTTACACAAATTTTCCTCAATTCACCCAGGTGGAAATGGGTACCCGGCTATAGACAGTGAACGATCTTGTCAGTTTGATAGTGTTTGACCGCTTGAAATCCGCAGCTTGCACTGTATGCTTCCGCGGAAGCCGAGTATGTTTCTGAGTGTTCTCAGAGGGTCTGCTGGGGTAATAATAGTTGTAAAGCGCATAGAGCATGCTCTTGAGCATGAATATGCGCTATATAAATGCAATTATTATTATTATTATTATTATTATTATTATTATTATTATTATTATTATTATTATTATTAAAAATTGCCTCAAGGAGGGAAAATGTTCATTTGTTCGATTTCATTATTAGGACGAGGGCCTGATTCCACCTGGCTCGACGCATAAAATAGACAACGATTCAAGACGTTCTGCCAGTTACGATTTGAAAGCACGTTGGCATTATAAAAATGCTTTGTGTGTTTTTAACAATCGATAAGGCGTCTAAAAATATCCGAAACAACTGTTGTTCACCTGAAAACGTAAATGGGTTATTTCATTTTGCTTTATGATGTTTGATAGGGAGCGGAGGGAAGAGACGATAGAGACAGAGAGGAACAGAAATTGAAAGAGACAAGAGGAAAGATGGGGAGACAATATTGAAAGTTTCGGGGGGGGGGGGGGGAGAAATGAGACAGACAGACAGACAGACAGACAGACAGACAGACAGACAGACTGATAGAGAGCAAGAGGTTTGAATATTATAGAAAGGGAGAGGGGGGTGAGACCAAGTACAGAGACAGAGAGAGAGAGAGAGAAAGAGAGAGAGAGAAAGAGAGAGAGAGAGAGAGAAAGAGAGAGAGAGAGGGGGAAAGAGAAGGGGTGGAGGGAGAGAAAGAAGCAGAACGAAAGACCAACATACAGACATACAGCCAGATAAACAGACAGACAGGCAAACAAATAAACAGACAGAGAGACGGGCGGACAGACGAACAGACAAAACGAAGGGAAAATGAGGAGCGGAAAAAAAGAGAAATATTATGATACCCTTCAACATAAATTAGTCTGGCCTCAAATGAAGAGGGCCTGCCACAAGGTTTTGTCCTGTTACCTGCTGCATGATAATGGCAGAACGAGAGTTAATCCTGGGTGAGCTCGAAAGACAGTCGCTGTTAATCCGAGACCTGGTTACGAGGGTCTGCTCAGCAGACAGCCCGATGTAACAATTGTCTTATCTGGTCTGTGATTTAATGCGCATGTCCGTTCTTAGGTGAGAGAAATCACGAGGAGTATGGGAAAAGAGCGATCAGAGCTTATGGAAACGATGGTGAGGATTATACCCTATTTGGTTCTGTATAAGAGGAGAATGGGGGTCAAGGGGGGGGGGGTGAGGAAAGATGGGGGAAATGGGGTGGGGGGTGGCATGGGGGGAGGAGAATTTTCCTCTTGAAAGATAGATAAATCGATAGAGACTAAGAGAGAAAAGAGTAAGAGAGATAGGGGGAGAGAGAGAGAGAGAGAAGAGAGAGAGAGATAGGGGGAGAGAGAGAGAGAGAGAGAGAGAGAGAGAGAGAGAGAAAGAGAGAGAGAGAGAGAGAAAGAGAGTAAGAGTAAGAGAGAGGGAGAGAGTATAGGGAGAGAGAGAAAGAGAGAAACAGACAGACAGACAGACAGACAGACAGACAGACAGACAGACAGACAGACAGACAGACAGACAGACAGACAGACAGACAGACAGACAGACAGAGAGGTAAATGCACATATCAGTAATATATTAGCATCAACACTCAGGATAACTATGCCAAGAAAAGCAACACAAAAAAACAATACACACTCACGCACGTACGCACGCACGCACACACACACACACACACACACACACACACACACACACACACACACACACACACGATACAGACAGACAGACACGCACCATGAAACCACTCCAAACCAAAACAATAGCAAAAACAAAAACAAACAAAAAGACAATCTCCACCAAATGAGGACACGGTTTCTGTTCCTTTGGGAACTTACAAAATACCCTGTCAGGGCTATGAACGGACGGACAGACAGGACGAACCAGAAGAAAAATACGAGCTTCTATCAACCTGCGTACGAGACTCATTTGTCACAGAATCTGCATAAAGTCCGGTTTCGGTGCAAACGTATTATTTCTCAGTCTCCTTGGGTGTTAGTCTTTGTGTCGTAGACACTGACACACTACTATGTCTGGGTTGGGTGACTGACTTTGTGTTTTGTTGTTGTTGTTTTTTTGCACCATGATAAACTTACTTCACTCAGATTAACGTACTTAATATTTATTTCATATATACATTTATTTGTTCATTTGTTTGTTTATTTATCAATATATTTATTTCGTATTTCTTCCTTCCTTCCTTCCTACTTCTATTTATTTTTATTTTATTTATTTTTGTTGTTGTTCTATTTAGATTTTTGTTTTTGTAATTTCCTACCCTATTCAAACTTCCATCCTCCAATTTCCCCTTCCCCACTCGTTATCTATCTATCTATCTGTCTATCTGTCCATTTATCTATCTCTCTATCTATCTGTCTGTCTATCTATCTATCTATCTTTCTTTCTATCTATCTATCTATCTATCTATCTGTGTGTCTATCTATCTATCTATCTATCTATCTATTTATCTATCTATCTATCTATCTATCTATCTATCTATCTGTCTGTCTATCTATCTTTCTATCTATCTATCTATCTTTCTAGCTATCTATATATCTATTTTCCAACGAGTTCGCTCTGTTCTCTCTCTATTACCCCCCCCCCCCCTCCTTCCCCCTTTCCGGCGTTTCCTATCCTCTGACTCCAGATCACTCCTTATCTTCCCACCAACCCCTTCTTTTTCTAAAAAGAAATAGACAGACGACATGTGTGTTTATAATCGCTGGACAAAATCAAAGTAGTACAGGGTGATCCAAAAAAAGCTTTATAACTTCTTTGGTAAATATTTTCCTCCATACTGAAGTTTTGCGGTTCATATTTGTACACAACATTTGGAATTCAAAAGGAATTTGTTTGATTTTCATTGTAGATAAATCCACAGAATAATTTTGCTCTACATAGCGTGAAAAAAACACCCCATTTTCAGGTATATCCCCATTTTTGTGACATGACGCACTAGTTCGCATTAGGCTAACCACTAAAAATTATAACGATTGCACCATGTTGCAAGCTACAGTAGTCTAAAAGGCCAACAGAAGTTTGCAGATAGTATTCCCCTAGTTTTCTTTGCCCCCTGAGATCATGGTTAAGATTAGTGAAGAGAAGAGAGCTTTTTGTATTGAACATTTCATCAACACCAACTCATGTCGTAAGTTTCTTACAATGCACGGAAATAATGGTAGAGTGCCTGTAAGGCCTTCTTTGATGCCATGGCTGAAAATGGTCTAACTTAGGACCTGTAGAGAATCAGAACTAAAATTTAACAAACACAACGGCCATTTCAGGTCAAACACACACCGTTTGCACCCTTTTAAACGTCACCAGGGTATAGAATTCACTCAGCATGTGAGCCCCATGAGACGTCTGTCCGTAGACGATGCCTGCACCAATGATTTTCCTACATCTCAACGGTCCGCATTCTCAAGGCAGATCTTCATCTACGACTGTCTCATTTTCACGTTCGCGAAGCTATCAGAGGATAGCAATGTGTTCATGATTCCTCGATTGTCTTGAAAATCGTGAACATTTCTTCTATGACATTTGGTTCCTATGCAAAGCCCATATTCACCTTTCAAGTTATATCAACTCCACACATGCTGTCTATTTGGGCAACCTCACCCCTCCCCTATTGTCTCTAGAAACAGCTCCATTCTGTAAGGTGCACAGTATGAGTGGCTTTGAGTAATCATGGTTGAGTGGATCCTTGTGTTTGGCGTCCACAAAACATTATGAACGACGCGTTAAAATGTGTCCCGTCCAAAGGAGGACCATTGGTTCTCGAAATTACAGAACTTTGTTTAAAGGTTACAGGGATGGAAAGATTAGTTTTTTTAATAAAAGGAAAAGAAATAACAAACCAATCGTTTTATGATTTTTCTTACAAGATCTTTTATTGGTGCATTTTGCATTTATTGTGGGTTTTTATAAAAGCCATTTCCGTTTTTCAAAATAAGTTTCTTCTTTGTTAACTTTATGTCAAACAAATTCCTTTTGAATGAATTACATAGGTTCCAAATGACAACATTTTAGTTCAAATTGTTCGAGATATTCCAAAAAGTAACGCTTTGTTGGGGATCACTTAGGAATTATTTATCTTACTATACTGTATCTATTTGTTAATTTATCTGTTAATTTGACCGTTACTTTGTCTGCTTTATGAAAGGTTTGCATTGTCTTGTAGAACTTTACACTCCATCAACAGTAGCAAAGATGACAGGAGTCCCGATCCCGAAGCGGAATAGTTTACTTTACGTTAGCCAGAACAAAAAATAACTAGTTAAAACTGTTTTTAAAAGCAACAAACAAAACAATATATATATTGTATGAACGAACTAATGTATAGACAAATACTGATTTCAGACGAAGAGATAAGTAAATAAATCAACCGATTTACTAATTAGTCAATTAGCTCAATTCTGTTAACAAGGAAGGAATTAAATTAAGTTATGCTTCGTCTATTAAAATAAGTAAATATATTTTAATTAATTAAAAGTGTCAATGAATAATTAAAAGGATGAAAAAAAGAAAAGAGAAAGAAAGAAAATAGTTCAAAGAAAGAGAGAAAGAAAAAAAGAAAGAAAAAAGAAAGATAGAAAGGTAAGAAAGAAAGATAAGAAAGAAAGATAAGAAAGAAAGATAAGAAAGAAAGATAAGAAAGAAAGAAAAAAAGAAAGAAAGAATGACAAAAAGGAATGCATAGATAAGTGAAAAGATATAATTTAGAGTTATCCAATCGAGACATTGACTAAACAAAGCAGTAAGTCAGTCAGTCTCTGTATTGCTATTACTTAAAGAAGGGGGGGGGGGGGTTACACCCCCAAAGTGTCAATTCGGCTTAAAATTATGGAATTTGAGTTGTAGGCATTTTAAGCTTCTTCAGCCTCTCCAATAACTATTTCATTGCATAAGAATCCCTAAAAACCGCATTTTTCCCATACCGAGCATGTTCGTCACCGCCATTTCCTCAATGTTTTATTTTTCTGTACCGGCCTTTTCTCAAAACGCGACTTTTCTCTATACTTTTTAAAAAATAATTCCACTGGGTTGTTTTTTTTAGAATCTTCATGAAATTTTCACAGAATGAAGAGAACAAGTAATACTAAATATCAGTCTGTTGAATTTTTGATATATTGAATAGATTTTTGTTGGTGTTGTCTAGAGTGTGGAATTTCACGGATTTTTTGCAAACTTGAATGCTTTCTCAGGAAAAAAACTCATAAAAAATTTTCTTATTCATTTAGGAAAAAAACATCTGACAAATGTTTAGATACAATGTTTGTTACACGCATACAAAAAAACAATTAATTTCCAATAGCAATAAGTGCGGTATTCTTTACGTAACGCATGTCAAAAAAAACCAATACGGCGCCCTATCCGTGAAAATGAATTTTTTTTTTCTCAAATTTGATTGCGGATTTTAAAACTCCTCACTTTGCTTGTTATACGTATGAAACATAGTCAAATTTGGTCCAGTAATAAGCGAGATAGCCTTCCTGTGTAGCGCCCCCCCCCCCCCACACCCTTTAAAGCAGTTCTGAAAAAAAATAAAACGAAAAAAAATTTCGGTTGTCTTTTTCACGCACCGAGTCAAGCTATAGTTGCGTATCTGCACTTTCCTTCCTTTTTTTATAAAAGTAATAATGTATTGTGACGCAATAAGTACAAGTATAATCTAAACAATAGCTTGCCTTTAATCTTTCTTATGAGAAGAAAGCAAAAGACCGTTCAATGTATGCAGATTTTTGTATCTGCCAAACGCACGACTAATGTATGGAAAAAGAAAAAATCAAGTAGAAACTGTCATTCAGTACGAGAGGACATATCGACTTATGGTCATGGGTCACATTGCACAGGTGCATGAAAGATTGGCCGGACTTCTGGAAATCCGATTGTGACAGCGAGTGGATGCAAAAACCAAGATCAACAGAAAGCTAAAAAGGGGAAGATAAAAAACAAACAAACGCAAGCAAGATATTTTTTTTGGTAGCAGTTTTGGTTGCGTGGACAGACAGGTTTTCGAGTGTGTGTGTGTGTGTGTGTGTGTGTGTGTGTGTGTGTGTGTGA
>NW_004797715.1:137064-143335 GCF_000002075.1 Aplysia californica | reverse complement strand
CCCCCCTTCCCGAAAAAATAGAATGTATAAAATAAATAATTAATGAAATTTGATAACAGTTTTAATGTTTAAATTTGATAGCAATTGCAACGAACGGAAAATTCTAGCTTCTTCGATCACATTATAATACTATTGAGGAGTGTCTGATTCCACCACATTGCTACAAATAATATTATTTAGACCTATGGTACAGAGAAATGTTCATATGGCGTAATAACTTCTATTTGATTGGCTGTAAGACCGATGGTGTATATATTGAACAAGACAGGTGACAGGGCCGATCCCTGGGGCAGTCCTGGGGTGATGGTAATAGGTTCAGAAGTCCAGCTGCCGAGGCGCAAGGAAACCTTTCTTTTTAACAAGGCATTTCCTACCCAGATCACCAGTTCAGAGTCAATTTTCATATTGATCATAGTTCGCATGATCAAGCTAAAGAGCACCCGGTTATATGCATCTTCTAGATCTATTGCGGCGACTAGTGTCTTTTTTCCCTCCTCCAAACCGTCGTATATGTCGGAGGCCAAAATTGTCGCATTACTATAGGTGTCCTTACCAGGGCGGTAGCTGCCAAGTTCCACAGGTATCAGATTGTTGCGCTCCAAGAAATTGGACAGCCATCTTGACACCATTTTTTCCATTAGTTTCCCCACTGTGTTTTGCTTTGTGATAAACATGTAGAACTCTATCCTTGTGGGGTCCTTCCCTGGCTTTGGTATGGGTGTAAGATAACTGTCCAGCCAATCTTGTGGAACCAACCCGTCATGCAAATTATTATCCAGGATGTTTGCGGAGACTCCCCAAGGTGCGGTCATCCAGGTCCTTGATGTGAGAGTAACGCACCCCATCTAGGCCTGGTGCTGTGTCAGGTGCCGTCTTAAGTATATTTCGAACAGCCTCCAATGTGACTTTTAACTCTTCCTCTCCTTCCCAGTATCTTCCTTCTATATCCCTTAGAATGCTTGTTCTTTCGTTCTCATTGTTCTGATTTGCTTGCCGCCGGTATCTGTTCAAAAGAGCCTGACCTCTCTCTTCTTCCGATCGAACCCATGTACTGTCATCTGTCTGAAAATCAAGACGGCATGTTCTTGACTGCCTGTCATTCATTGCCTTGTGAAACCTTTGTAGGACCTGTCACCTGTAATATTCTGGCAAAAGTCTTCCCATTTCTTGTTTTTCTCCTGCTCTGCTGTTTCTCTAAAAGCCATTGATGCCTTTTTTGCAACTTCCTGGAGTTCTGGATTCATTCGATTCCTTTGAGCCGCTCTAAGTGCTTTCTTTTTAATAACCCAGAGCTCCTGTATTTCCTCATTCCACCATGGGGGTTTGGTCATGTCCGTTCTTATGCATTGGCTTTTCTCTTTAGTGTTCTTGCGTAAGCATGGTGATAGGGTCAGTCTCCAAAGGCGCGTATCTAAATGGTCTCTTCCTCTTTGGGCCTCATTTTTCAAGTGTCTTTCTGACATAGACTCGGCATGGAAGATATCGCTTCGTAATGTATCGGTAAAGAAAAAAATTAAGGTTCCGCTCCTTATTCCTCCCCCCCCCCCCTCATAATCATCTTCAACCTCATCATCACCATCCTCCTCTTAATCCTCCTCCCCCTCCTCCCCCTCATTCCCCGCTCCTTCCTCTCCGTCTCCTCTTCTTCCTTCCCACTCTTCTTCCTCCTCCTCACCACCATCATTAATATCAAAACTTCATTTCTACTCTTTCACATCTCGCCTTCAACTCATTATATTCACCCCCCCCCCCTCCCTTTTCTTCACAGACTAAGCTGTGAACAGACAGGGATAGAACGATTGATTCTTATACCTGTTCCTCATTCCATGCATTTATTTATATGCCAATTCTCTCTTTCCATCTCTTCCACAACTTATTTTTTTCACAAAGGTTTACAATTCTTCATTTCTCTTTTCTTCCTCCCGACCCCTTTCTGTTCTTTCTTTCACGTTCATCTTCATATCTTGTCTTCCTCCATGTGTCCACTCATCCATCAATCCATTTATCCAGTCATTTGTCTTTTCGATCATTTTGACTGCATAGTCTTCTATCGTGCCTGGCACACACACAAAAATAGTGACGTAAACGTCCTTTCACCTCTCCAAGTTTTAAATATTCAGCGCTGAGAATTGACAACCTCTTGTCACATGAAAGTCACCAGATGTCTTTTTTTGTTGTTAGATTTTTTTCTTTTTGGTTCATTTCGCTTAAAAAACAACTGTTCCCCTTTATGTACTATCAAATATAAGAATGGGGAAAGACAGAATAAGAACGTTTGAAGAATGCCAGTCGGACAATAAATTCTTTTTTTTTCCTTTATCTACTACCCCTTGTTATTTCTGTCTGCAACCTATTTTTCTTTCTCAAAACACAAAATGGTAATATACATTGATTAGCCAACTAAATGATTTAATTGATGAACAAACACACTGCCTAGCTATCTAACTATATGACTAACTAGCTGGTTCACTGACTGGCTACCGGGATCTAAGATATAGCAGTTAGGCACTTTGCAGTCGTACGCTGAAGACCCAAGTTCGGTCTTCTTGTGGGAAGAATCTTTATCAAGTAATATGGTCTTTCTTATGGTTCGCTGTAGTTTTACAGCCCGGGTTGGCCGGGACAGGCAGGATAGAAGCCAGCCTCCTAAATGATCCAAATATTGTGCAGATGGGGGCGTAAAACCACGTACATTTTAATTACTCATTGACTTACTAACAAACCGATTAGGACGCAAATAGCCCACTATAAAGATCGTTGTTAGCGCACCATTAGCATATTTGCGTATCTTGCTGGACTACGAAATGGATGGCCAAACGGAAAGTTTCAAACATGGGTTGTTTTTGGGGGTCGTTAAGGCTTTCAAACTATTAACGTTTATATTGGAGACGGGTGTAAATCTTGTTAGGCACGCTTCTTCAATATCCTTACAGTGCTCAAAGTGGTGTTAAACACATCCAGTGACAATGACCAAAGAAGATCGTTTCCTGTGGCATTGACGGCAGGTTAGTAAAATGTGTATAGTGGGCCTTGCAAGGCAGATGGATGCAGTCCTATGTTGACAACAAGAAATCTAGAAATACAAATGACGGTCACGATTGTTTTCTTTCTCAAGCGTGCAGACTGCCCTTTATTTTCCATTATGACACGTTGGTGTCCTTTGGCTTAAAAAAGAGAATAACAAACAACATCCATTATTTTGTTTTCTTCCTTCAGCATGTAGATTGCCTTTTATTTTCCATTATGACACGTTCGTGTCCTTTAGTTTGCAAAGAAAGAATTAAACAGAAGGGAACAGTTTCCTCAACAAGCGACCTGTTCATTGTTGTAACAAACGCCTAACTTAGCCAACATTGCACTCCAATGTCATAATATTTTACTTTCCCCCTCGCTCCCTCTCTCTTATTTCCTCAATTCTTCTTCATATCTATCTAAATATGCGCAGATAAACAAACACACAAGTACACCCATAAACACACACACACACACACACACACACACACACACACACATACACACACACACACACACACACACGCGCGCGCGCGCGCGCACACACACACACACACACACACACACACACACACACACAAGCACACCTTCACACCCCCGCAAAGAAGCACATTCAATGTCGCTTAATTAATTGTACTAAAATACACACTCACATCCTCCCAAACAACACACACATACAGAATTAGAGTATTAACTACTGTCATCCCATTTTTTTTTAAAAAACCACATAACGTGCATCCACGGAATGTGCTAAACTCCTTCGTCTTTAAGCTAAAACCAGAAATATTAGTGTCACGACGCGGTGGAATCAGGCTCTCGTCAGTTTCGAGGCAAATGGAGTTATTGGTTTCATCTTAAAGCTTGTCAATTTGCCTTGCTTTTGATGAAAACAATATCTATTTATCTTCTATAAAAGTCAAGATATTGGTGATTGAAGGAGGTGGGGTGACCTGGTTTCAGAGGTAAAATTAGCGAGAAAATGGCCGCCAAAGTTGAGTTATTTCCTAAACTTGAGAGCCCATTTAAACTAAAAATGTACATCTCTTATGCCTTAAATCAGCGTTTATCAGAACATTCCGCACAGAAATGGGTTCTTTAAAGGGCGTGAAAGGTGTTGAGCCAAAAAACAAAAATTCTAGAAAAAAATTCCCAAACTTGCGGAAAAATGCCAGTTTCTCCATTTTGATTGTTTTGACCAGCGCCTGATTTCACCACGCTGCTTATTTCTTGTACTTGTTGAGTGACCTGAAACAGAAGCAGAGTTTGCCGCCACGAGATCAAAATTGAGGACAGAGAGTGATTTGTGTACATTGAGGGAATTTGCGTTCAACAAGAAAGGGAAGGCGGTGTTCATAAAAAGAAGATGATATTTGCAAGAAAAACTTTACACTCTTGTCTCCCCCACCCTACCCCCCCCCCTAAAAAAAACCCTCACACACAGACACACACACGGACACACGGACACACAGACACACAGACCCACACACACACACACACACACACACACACACACACACAAACACACACACATACACACACACACACACACACACATACAGAGACACAAACACACACACACAGAGACACACGCAAATGCATGCACACACACACAAAGAAAAGACGAACAAAATAATGGGCTTTCACCTTGCCTATCCAGCCAACTCGGGAAACAACATTTTAGCAGAAAGACCCAGGTATTAACCCCCCCCCCCCCCCCCCTCACAGGAACTGAACTTAGATCATCTTCGTGCGATGACGAGGCACCTAACTGCTATACCACAGACACCTTTTAGGAATATATGAACTTGCTTGCCCTTAATATTTATTTTATAAAGCAACTTCTTTCTCTGTAGGCGCGATCAAAATAGCTTTACCCCTTATTGCCAAAACGGCTAATACAGAGCATAAAACAGACTCGGGCGAGACAGAGAAAGGGTTAAACTGCGCACAGGGGTAAAATCCTGAAGACACAAAAAGGCTACAAGATGTACATTATGTTTATGGTAAAACAGTTTCCGGCATTTGCGTGTCACACATTTCATTCAAGCATTTCGGGCGTATGGAGAACTGGCAAGCAACGTGCCAAGATTAAGATAGGAGTAATGACAGTTTGGCAGAAATAAAAAGAATCCCGCCTATCCATCACTATCAACACCAACATAGAGACATTGGCACTGGCCGAACAGAGCGAGGGGCTTCTTGAATATTTGAAGGGACCTGGCCGTACGCTAAGCTTTGCAGATGATGTATTGGTATATAGGTAGGGGAGAGATCGGGAGCTGATTGCAAGGAGTATGCAGGAGGAATTAGATAGAATTGGTGAATGGTGCGAACAGAACAATGGAAAACTTAATCCAGCGAAGGCAGGGGTACTGTGGACCAGTCTCAACAACAGGGCAATCAAGGCTATCATGTCTACTGTTAATATACAGGGTAAGCAGTTGGAACGGCAAGAGAAATTGAAGTACCTGGGCATTACCTTTGACCGCATCCTCTCGGCAAAAGACCATGTGACGAACATTATCATCAGAGCAAGGAAAGGACTAGTTGCACTGAGAGGGATGGCTGCATCTATGCCCCAACGCGCCCTTATGATCATGCTTCAAGCGTTTGTACTGTCTGTAGTGGACTATGGCCTTGGTATGCTCACCCTATCCAAAACCCGGCAAAGCCGCACCCAATGGCCGAATCATGCTCGACCCACCAATGGTGATCGTCAGATGCAAGAAGAGCCTTCACGACCAAGAGGAGACAGACACCCACACCCTCAGCACAATAAAAAGAAAAGTGTGTGCGGGGCACAGCGAAAAAAAGTTTGCTCCGAGGAGTGGTCTGGCGTGTCTCAAACCAGCTCCTCATGGAGACAATTAGCAGGAAGACCCTGAGGTGGACGCTGGAAAGGAGAGATGAGCAGCTATGGGCATGTGCCGTCTGCTATGATTCTAGCTCTGGATCCAAGTAAATCCAAGTAAATTCAAATTACGAAATCTTAGAGTAGTCATCGGTATGCTGACACTGGTTATAGCCTACAAAGCCAAAGAAAAAGGCATGGAAATTAATACTTTAAGAAAGAGGCAGGTAGGTAAGAGGATAGGACGGTAGATTGGTAAAAAGGTAGGTAGGTAGATAGGTAGGTATGTAGATACCTAGGTATGTAGGTAGGTAGGTAGGTAGGTTGTAACAAAAACCATTTGTCTTTCCTGTCTTATGGGTCCCTGGAACGTACTATTGGTAAGCCTTACTTATTTCTGTAAACCCT
>NW_004797715.1:132569-135690 GCF_000002075.1 Aplysia californica | reverse complement strand
CTGGTATGATGGGAAGGGGGGTATCATGGGGAGGGGGGTATGTGGTAGCATTTTGAGGAAGGGAGGTGGAGTAAAGAGGGGTGTCAGCTTTATGTTGTGCTCGTATTATTTTAATTACGCCGTTCTCAGATAATGTTGGATGTATAGGCTACTTATTCATCTGGTCAGGTACGCACAATCGGTCCATGCTGGGAATTGGGCGGGCTAGCAAGTGCAAAAACAAGGTAATGTACCACAACCAGACAGCCCATATCATCTCTGGAATACCTCTAGAGTTGTCATCTCGGGCTCAAAGGTTGACGTTTAATGACCCGCCTTTGTTAACGTTCGCTAGCTGCTCTCGTGCATTTTGTCATAATTGTATTATTAGACCACTCCATACTTTTTTGCCGGCAGCTGTCTATCCTTAATCTTTGTATCCAATGTTTTATCTTGCATAGGAGTATGGCCTTCATAATGGGTTATTGTTTTGTTGGGGGGGTTTTGTGTTCTATCTGACAAAAGTATTGTATTTTTTTTTCTGTAGTGTGTGTCTTTCTGTTAACAATCCGCGATCTTGTTAAAATAAGACAGCATTCACTCCCAACAATGCCTACTTTAGACTGTTCCAAAACGTTGTGACCTGACACTCGAGCAAACGTATTTTGAGGCTGATGTCAGTGGTGGTGATTCAAGGGTATAAGCGAGAAATGTCTAGTTTCTTTTATGTTGTTATCAATACAACGATTTGATCCCTAGCCGCTCGTTACGAAATGAGCACATACAAATACGTAACAAAATAATAAATTCAATACAATTCCCTGGTTGATAAAATATATAAATGGATACTTAGTCAGTTACATAACATAGTACTGAACATGAATCTACTAACGTGCAAAATGATTTCATTATTTTTGTCTTTCAAAATGTTTAAAATTTAGACTCAGATGTTGTATTATGTCTTACAGGTTGGGAAAGAGAGTTCCTAACTGATGGAGCAAGGTGGGCAAACGATCTTTCAGCTAATTTTTTACCTTCTTTTCTGAGAGCTCTTAAAAGATACTGATCGCCTGATCTTAGTGATCTAAGATGGAACATAATTCTGGATGAGATAACTAAGATATGAAGTTATTGACACATTTATGACATAATATTGCAATTGTATCCGACATTCTAGCTGACACAGGGAGCCAATGCAACGTTCTTAACATGAGAGTAATATGATCCCTCTTTTTTATATTTTGTACAAGCCTAGCAACATGATTTTGAAAACTTTGTAACTTGTGAATAGTGGTATTTGGCATGTCAGCAAGTAAAGCGTTGAAATAATAGATGTGTGAAAACAAGAAAGATGATACGAGCGCTTTCAATGAGATTACATTATAAAACATAGACATATGACCAATTCTACGCAAGGCACAAAATAAAATGGTACATAAATAATTGATATGGGGTTCCATTGACAATTTTGTATAAAAAATACACTCCCCGACTTTTTACCTTATCAGTAAGATACTGTTTTTCATTTTCAGTGCAAATATGATCTATGCCTATATGTTACATTAAAAAATTCAGTTTTATTTTCATTAAGCTGGAGCTTGGTTTTTCAGTCATCCAGTTTTGACATCATCAATGCACAGACCCATGGGTCAAGGCAAGGTTCTAACATCAGAGGGTGAAACAGATTTGTACAACTGTGTATCGTCTGTGTACATGTGATAATTTATGTAATGCTTTCTAATCACAGCTCCAAGCGGCTGTGTATATAAAGTATACAAAATTGAACCCAATACTGAACCTTGAGGTATTCCAAACTAGTTTACTAATTGACGAAAGAGAGTCGTGTATAACCACAGATTGTGTACGGCCAATCAGGTAGGACTTGAACCAGTCAAGAACCCTGCCAGACAGGCCAGCCGTGTTGAACAATCGTTCGATAAGAATAGTGTGATTTCTAGTGTCAAACACAGCACTAAGATCAAGAAGAGAAAGAATTGAAATGTTGTTCTCATCCGCCTCACACAGGGGGTCTTTATATATTTTCAATATCGCAGTTTCTGTGTCCTGTAATTGCCGATAGGCAGATTGATAAAATTTATTTTTATTGTTTTCATTTAAATTATTTTTCAACTGAACCAAAACAACTTTCTCCAACTTTCATAAAAGGGGAAGGTTGGAAACAGGTCTGAAATTCTTGAGCTCCTTGGGGGATTGATTTCATTTTTTGAAAAGGGAAATAACTGAAACATGGTTAAATAATGATGGCACTGCTCCAGACTGAAGACACGCATTAACGGTGGAGGCTATAAATCCAATGATGCTATCAAGATGTGTGATGAGCAGCGGTGTTGGAATGGGATCAAGACAACATATTTTATGGGGTGAAGACATGATTGATCTAACATCTTCTTGTTTTACACGTTCAAATTCAGATTACTCTAGAGAAAATTTCAACACGTGGTTGTTTATGGGGAGTCATATCAATTTTTGTTCTAATCGTGGATATCTTGCCTCGAAAGTATCGACCAAAAACTTCAGGAAGATCCCTTTTACGTACATTCGTGAGAAACTTGTTCCTGGTTGGGTCTTTCTTACCAGACAACTAATTTGTTATTCAAAACAAAGCTTTAGAGGTGTACATTTGGTATTTTTTCAATACAATGCACGGATTTCGAAGAGGTCATTAACGATTGAATTTTGTTGTTACAGTGTCTTTACATGTCCTCTTGAATTACACGCTTGGTTGATCTCCAGCGTCTCTCAGCTCGTCTACGTTCCATTTTCGCTTTGTTTTATTCGTAAAGTCATCCCTGGGGCAGAAGGTCGATCAGTCACTGTTCTGGATTTGACTGACGTATGTTGATTGAGTAGTTGACACATCTTGGGTGTGAAAGTGTCTACCTTCTCGGAGATTGAACCGTGTATGAATTTTCATTGTCAATGTAAGTTTTTCCCAGTTGTTGTTTTGCGGTGCCTCAGTTTAGGCTTCCCTATACAAGTTATTTCAAAGGACACCACGTAATGATTATAAATGTATTTGTTCTTTACTTGAATCTTCTTCTTCTTCTTCTTCTTCTTCTTCTTCTTCTTCTTCTTCTTCTTCTTCTTCTTCTTCTTCTTCTTCTTCTTCTTCTTCTTCTTT
>NW_004797715.1:128500-130701 GCF_000002075.1 Aplysia californica | reverse complement strand
AAAGAGAGAGAGAGAGAGAGAGAGAGAGACAGAGACAGAGACAGAGACAGAGACAGAGACAGAGACAGAGAAAGAAGGAGAGAGGTAGGTGAAGAAAAGGAGGGAGGGGCAAGTGGTGTGATGGTGTGAATTTATTTGAAGCGAGAACATGACAATTTTGCGTTAAATGAATAGCTTCAGTATGGAAACACTCGGACTTGAATGAGGCAGTACAAGGTGCTGTTGTTCTAATTTTATTCTTCATTAATGTTACCTTCTTTTTTAGAGGGGGGGTAGGGAATTGTTTTTTGGGGATGGGGTTGTTCTTTTTATTAATCGTTTCCCGGCGAGGCTTGAAGCATACAAACGTTCGTGGTATAGCGGTTAGGAGCTTCGACGTCGCTTGCAGAAGACATGCCAGCGATATCCGTCTGGAGAGGGAGGTTTTTCTTGTTTGTGTGTTTTTAAATTGAGTGTCTCCGTTGATCTTTCGAGACATTGTAATTGTATTCTTCTAAGCAAGGATAGGTCCAGACAGGCATGGTCAAAACAGCCTGCTTCCTAAATTATCTGAATTATGTTGATGGGGACGTATAGTATTTACATCTGTAATTGTTCGCTTTTAAGCACAAGGGGGCTATCCTGAAAAAGGCTGTTTTGAAAAAATCGAAGGTAAAGTTTTTGGACCCTTGTTTAGTTTCTTTAAAAGACAAGGAGAGTTTTCTCTGTAACCAAACAATAAATATACATACCAATGACACCAAACTTCTCCGATAGGTAGGGCAATGAGCACTTTTTGTGTAGGACAAGATTTCTGGAAACCCCCGAAATTTGTGTAAGCCCGCTTGTCCTTAAAAGCGACCAGTTACAAGTTTGCAAAACTCTTGAAGCACACAGACACACATTCACACAGCTGTCATGATGGTAGTCTGTACCATGGAGGGCATTTAGAGTAGTCGGGCACGCCTTTGCCTTTCACAGCCAGAGGGCTTTGTTTTGTTTTTTCCTTGAATGTTTTGTTTTTTTCCGAGAGGGGGGGGGATGTTTTGATTTGTTTTTGTTTATTGGGTTGGTCTTTTTGTGTTTTTTGTTTGGCTTTTTTTTGTTGTTTATTTGTTTTGTTTTTGTATTGGTAAGTGTTTTGAGGCGCTCGCAAATGCATAAAGTATTATGCGCGTGCGGGATACAATCAACATTTCCAGTTTGGTTAGAAATAATTTTGAAAATTGTCCGGATGGCGGCCGAAGCCTACTCATATCGATTTTAGAACCACCAACGGATATCTAACGCGCGCAACTTGCACACAGACTTTCAGATTTTTCGCTCATATCCGAAAAGGCTAGGGATTCGATCTTACTTACCCTAAGATAAGGGGTGTTGATGAAAGACAGTAGTAAGAAAGAGCAAGGAGTAGCAGCAGAAAGAGTCAGGAGCTCAGAGTATGGTGGAAGTGGAAGGGGGGTGGGGGCCGAAAGTAGAGATGAAAGCAGTTGACAGAACATTATTACAGAGCCGGAAAGTAGGTGAAAGGACACAATTATAGAGAGGAACATTTTTCGTCCTGTCAGGTTTCGAACACTGCCTTATTGAATAAAAGGCGAACACCGTACCTCTAGAACATAAGAGCCACTCACACATTTGTTTTAGTAAGCGTTTAACTTGAACACAATTAGGTGATATAAGTGTCGAAAGATTAGAGGTGTCACAAAAGAGAAACAAACTCAAAAAAGAGGAGAGATACAGACGATAGCTGTTTGTCAGGAAATAAGGAGCAGACCACATTAGTGCACCAACCAACTACCCACACTGTCCAGGTCAAAGACATATTTATTTATTGCTTTGAAGGTGAACGACCTCCATGCTGTTTTGTCAGCAGTTCAAGTTTCATGTTGACGGGTTGAAAAACGTTTTATTTATTCTATTCCCATTCGATTCCTATAATTGACCTCTCTCTTTCTCTCTCTCTCTCTCTCTCTCTCTCTCTCTCTCTCTCTCTCTCTCTCTCTCTCTTACCTTATTCTGTTGAAAGTTCCTTAAAACTCTGTACTAAAATGAACCAGAATTACGTGACTATGCACATTCTTGGACATGAGACAAGTCTGTGGTGACATTTCCCCCTCTGTGTTGCAGGGAATGATTGACCCCGCCATCCAATCGTTGTGGGCAGCTTGGGCTCCGAAACCGGAGGTCGCGTATCTTTGTGCGGTGGAGTATACAGGTAG
>NW_004797715.1:122730-128292 GCF_000002075.1 Aplysia californica | reverse complement strand
CTATCTCTCTCTCTCTCTCTCTCTCTCTCTCTCTCTCTCTCTCTCTCTCTCTCTCTCTCCGTGATGTGCAGATGTGGAGATATTGTGAAACGTAACATACAGGGGCGGCTCGTGGGGTTAAAAAGTGGACGTGTACAATTAAGCAACAGCGGGTTGAAAAAAGTCAAGGGCATATTTTTTTATTTTTTTTGGTAAAAGTGTTTTACGGCGCTCGCAACTGCATAAGGTCATATGAGCGCGCGGGACACACCTAATACTTTTAGTTGGTAGGAAATTTTGAATTTTGCCTGGGTGGCGGCTGAAGCCTACTCTTATCGATTTTAGACCACCAAGGGATCTTTAACGTGCGCAACTTGCACACGGGCCGTCCGAGATTATTCGCCCTTGTCCGAGAAGGCTAGGTGTAGGTCTTTCCTACCAGAAGATCAGGGGTGTGGCAGAAAGACAGCTGTAAGAAGGAGTCAAGGAGTAGCAGTAGAAAGGCTGCAAAAAGAGTCAGGAGCCCAGAGGAGGGGGGCAAAGGAGGTGAGGGGGTGGGGGCAGAAAGAGGAGACGAAAGCAGACGACAGAATATTGCTAGAGAGCAGGAAAGGAGGTGAAAGAAGACAATTTTAGAGAACAAAATTTTTCGGTCGCTACCCGGATTCGAACCCGGGACCTTTGAATGAGAGGCTAACACCTTAACCTCTAGGCCACGAGAGCCCCCAAGGGCATATTTAATGGGATGGTAGGATCTTGGGTTGGTGAAGGAGGACCTTATTTTCATTCTTTTTACTGGTCGCTTTGATTTCTAGAACTAAATCTGTTTGTTAGCTAAACATCAAATTCTTTATCTGCATTGGAACTGAACACTCGAGTAATAACTTTCTCCACCCCACTACAAAACTATTCAAAGGCGCAACTCATAGGGCGGTGACTTAAGTATGTCACGTTCACCTCCCTCAGGTTCACGGTCACAGAGTCGCATACAATAGTGGCAAGACAATGAACCAATCACAATTCACTTGAGCACTCCGCTGGATTGCTCTGGGGATCACATAATTTTGGCATTGAATAGTGCAGAATAGTGTACAGGCTATCGCGTTTATTTTTAGACTGTCTGCTGAAGTTTCGTGGGAGCACATTTGAGATGTGCCGTCTTATTAATATTAATGTACCGCCAAACTCTCTACGAGTGTCGTCAGCGCTTGGGTTATCCCAAAGAGCGATTTACAGGTCAGATTACCACTGTTGAATATTCTATTACGTTCAGTTAAAGCGCATGGACTTTGCATGGCATAATAGATATTTTACGGCGCTTTTGACACAGAAATGACAGTTACAGCGCCAGCGGGGACCTTGTTCTGATATTATATTTGGCTAGTGTTTGTTTCTGACTTCTTTTGTATCATTTTTGTGGGTGCTTTTCGTAATAGAACATTTTTTTAAAAATTGGGCGGCACTGCACGACCGTGCTCTATGGACGAACCGCGCCTGGTAACATACATGATTTGTTGCTGCTTGCTGGAAATTTAAACCTTTCATTTCATGAGACAGTGACAGACTGACTGTAAACAGTGTGAAACGTTTCGCCCTGGATTTAAGACTTGCATTTGAGTTTTATTACAATGATTGTTTTCGAAACTGTTTTATCAAAGAGATTTAATCCGAAAACTTTAAATAAAAATTTTCGTTCCTACGAATTCCTACTTCCACCTCTCTGTTGGTGTGGTTGATAGCGATGAATTTCGGTTGCCCATTGTTTGATTGTAATAACATTTTAGAATCGTAGTGGCAAATAGATCAACCTCTAAGTAATCGAATCAATGGGGGACGAAAACGGGTGGGACAAAAATGGGTACGAAAAAATGCCAAAATGAAAAGGGTGGGACCAAAATGAGTTCTCCCTATTGAGAATGGTTTTCGGTGTGTTCTTGGTTTTTAGTTCGGGTCCTTTTCACCTCTACAATCTCTTATTGAGATGATCTTTTCAAAAGTTGCTTGAGTTTGCAGCCACTCTAATGAAGAGACCAGTCCAGCACATTTCAGCTTTTGGAAACATAATCTCAGCTCTTGCAGAGCCAGCAATGCCCAACACTCTTTCTACGTTTATTTCTCTGTCCTGCTACCAAATTATGTGCATAAATAATGCGAGGCTGTCTAACAGGGAACTAGCTCCCGCTGCTTGGTGTGGCGTCGACATATTATCGCCACCTTAGAATTACAAAGTTCTATCTGACATTTTTTGCCGTTTAGAGTTATTATTACCTTGAGGTCAGAGACCAAATTTGCTTTATTTTTTCTATAAAGATCGTGAGCTTGGCATGTTGTGAAATTGAAACATTTTACGTTAAATTTCTCAAACCAAGGTACTGAACAGATAGAACTTTGTAATTCTAACGTAGTGAATGCATGTACTACAGTGAAGTCTAAAAAGTTGGGTGGAAGAGTTCTATCTTCTTATGACCCAAAAGATTTGGAAGTCCCCCCCCCAAAAAAAATGCGTATCACAACATCAAGGAAGGGTTTTAAGAAACGTCTTTAGACATATTTGTTCAACACCATCCTTTGACTGTAGATTTTGTATGTGAGAATGTGTACGGTCTGGGAGTTGTTTTGTGTGTGCTGTATGTGTGTTTGTGTGTTGTGTGTGTGTGTGTGTGTGTGTGTGTGTGTGTGTGTGTGTGTGTGTGTGTGTGTGTGTGTGTGTGTGTGTGTGCGTGTGTGTGTAAGAGTCAACTCAAGAGCCCCGCTCACCTTGTAGGGATTTAAACCTTGTCGACCGGCCAGAAGACCTGAGTTCGATTTCCGTGTGTGGAGAATGTTTATCGAGTACCTCCGTCTTTCTGATGGGACGTTGTATCCCCCCACCCCCACCCCGGCCCTGGTTGACCCAGAAAGTAAGGACTGAACCCAACCTTCTAACTGATCTAAATAGTGTCGATGGGGGCTTAAAACACACACAGGGAAAAAAACCGTCTTCCAAAATGATGTAATGGGTTTTAATACAGCCTCAGGTAAACTATAACTGAGTATCTCAGAGTTATGAAGGAAAATTGAAGATCTTCATAAATTATAATCATGCCCCAGTCTTTTGTTTTAGTAAGGTTTTACAGCGCTCGCAACTGCATAAGATCATATGAGCGCCAAGGGGTGGATGTCAACAGAGAAGTCCAAACGGGGAATCAGGCTTACTCTGCTCACCTCTCTAGCCTCAACAGCACAAAGTCTGCTTCGACTGTCAAGGCACCCCGGAAAAACCAGTTCACAAGAGAGTGACAAACATACAAAAGAAGTAGAGGGAAAATGACGATAGTAAGGCTGACGAAAGAAAAAGCAGCAGTTTACCCTATGTTGTTCCGGCACGGTATGAGCATTACATTGATAAATCAGCCCATTTACAATTCTACTGTGCATACGAACATGTTAATATCCCCACTTTGGGAATTGCCTAAAGACAACTTCAGTCAGTAGCGCTGCCTTGGTTAGGGGGGGGGTGGGGGTGCTCTAGTCTAAACTCACAATATTTTGTTGTCGGTATTGATAAATATAGATATGTTTCACCAAACGGTAGAATCTGGCGCGTGCCAATTTTTTAAACAGGTTCTAGTTATTGGTACAATTTTTAATCAAAGCACGTTTACTTGTCTGGGAGTTCTTTATGTGCGTGTGTGTGTGTGTGTGCATGTGTGTGCGTATTTGTGTGTGTATATGTGAATGTATGTGTTTGTGTGTGTGTGTGTGTGTGTGTGTGTGTGTGTGTGTGTGTGTGTGTGTGTGTGTGTGTGTGTGTGTGTGTGAACTTTCTTTCGCAATGTGAAAGATTAAGTTCCTTTTTTTTCAGGTTCCGTTTGTAATTCTTGTTATGCTCCCCCAAAAAAAACTCATCTGTCTTGAACAGAGGTTAAGATATTTGTGATATTTGTGATTGAGGTCACTTGCTTTTAGGGGTAAAATTAGCAAGAAAATTGTCGCCAAAGCTTGGTAACTTTCAAAGCTTGAGTGTCCTTGAGAACATCAAATTTTACAATTCTTTGTGCCTATTGATAGTTTTCCAGCTTTAAAAAATCCACATAGAAAATTACTTGTAAAGGGACGTAAAAAGTGGTGTGGGAGGAAAAAATATTTAAACTTCCATACAGGCGCAAAAAAAAATTGATTTCTTTGATGCAATTGTTTTAACGATAACCTAATTTCAACGCAATGACACATATTATGGTATCATAGTATAACTTCCCACGCTTAAGATAGCACACACAACAAAGTATATTAGTACGAAGCATTGAAACTCGTAAAAAAAAAAAGGAATAATGTGTGCTGTGCCAGGAAAAAATGTTGGGTGTAGTCCACAATAATAATATACTGTTTTATTTGAAAAAAAAAAATTGAGAAAAGATTATTTTACTGTCGTTTCTGAAGTCAAAAAAAAAAAAACTGACTCAAGCTCAGTCTTGCCTTCGGGCTTTCATTTTAGAAAAATGCTGATCACGGAACAAAATATTATTAATGTTAGTGATCACTGTTAAGGGACGGAATCCAGATATTATAATTGACACTGTTTTCATAGATTGTGGTCTCCCATCGGCTATGACGGCAATTGCACTATTATTATTAGTAGTAGTAGTAGTAGTAGTATTATTAGTATTATTATTATTATTATTATAGCATAGCAGTTTTGCTATAAGACAACAAACAGATAAATTGAAACAAACATAACAGGGGAGAAATTAACCGATCAAAGAATAGACCACCCGGTCAAATAGTAAATAGATCACTCTCTGAACCTACGCTGTCTAAAAATTAACCTCTCAAACTGTAATAGTTGAGGGAGACTGCTGTTGCACAAGGCCTCTTGCTATCGTAAGATTTTAAACTCCTAAATATTATGGACCAGCATCTCTCGCGAGTGGTTAGATGCTTTGCTATCGCACGCAGGAAGCCTGAGTTCGATTCCTGAATTGAAAGACAAATGTTATCGAGTATCTCGGGTTTTTCTGGCAGGATGTTGTACCCCTCACAGCCCAGGTTGGAACTGTGCCTCCTTTATGATCTGAATTATGTCGATGTGGTGTAAAAACACCTACATGTGTACTTTACAAAACAAGTACGGTGGTGTTCTAAAGAAAACTAACACAAACCTCACGTAGTAGATAAACAAACAGTGACGTGCTGTTTAGGCAACGAACGTTTTAAATTGAAAAGAAAACGTCACGATCGATGAAATCCTTGCAATTTGGAGATATTATAAGGGGAGATTTTTCACTAAAGGTTGGGGAGGAGAGAGTAAGTTGACTGACAGATAATCAGGCAGAAATAAATGGTAGAGACAAACAGACAGACAGACAGACAGACAGACAGACAGACAGGCAGGCAGACAGACAGACAGACAGACAGACAGACAGACAGACAGACAGACAGACAGACAAGGAAAATAAGAGAAATGACAATGACATTGACAATATTTATTCATCTCTCGAGGAGATATTTTATTTGAACGTTTACAATGGCAGTGCAGTTACAAAGTTCCTGTGCATACACATAAAAAGAAAGGAAATGAATATTACGTGCTTAAACACTTCTTTT
>NW_004797715.1:117843-122502 GCF_000002075.1 Aplysia californica | reverse complement strand
TTCTTCTTCTTCTTCTTCTTCTTCTTCTTCTTCTTCTTCTTCTTCTTCTTCTTTCGAACGAGAGAAAAAAAAAGAAAGAGACGGAGAGGGAAGGGAGAATCGGTGAGAGAGGGGGAAAATAGACACAGAGAGAGAAGGAGCTTTAAGGAGGGTGGAGAAATCAAGACTATAAGGAGCGGGGTGGGGGGGGGAGGGAGAGACGGGTAATTCATCTGGGACTTTAGCTGATGATATAATGATAATTAAGTTATGGATCCAAGTGAGCTTCGCCATGGAAACCATTGAAACATTAGAATCTGTACTTTTTTTCATAAGAACACATGCATCGATGGGGCAAGGGTGGGGATTCTTCGCTTTGGCGGCTGCCGTGACGTCATTCCCAAGAGGTCAATACTCGCAGGAGTTACTGTCCAGTGCATGTACATGACACATTTATTGCCAGCGAATAGTTTGGTACGCTTTGGGGCCAGGAAGATGATGGTTGCACTAGGAGTTGGGGTGATTTTCTCTCTCTCTCTCTCTCTCTCTCTCTCTCTCTCTCTCTCTCTCTCTCTCTCTCTTTGCGAATCGATAAGTGGAATTTCCCTCTCGACAGTTGACTTTGGTCATTTAGCATTATTTCCATCATTTTAGAACGTAAAGAAATCAAAAAGATAATTTAGCTGTCAACCAATAAGAGGATTACTTAATGCCTTCCTAATCAACTTCATTATCTTCATTATTTTCTATTTTCCAATTTTGTTACCATAGCCAGATTTATCATCATTCAAAAAATTGTAGAGGCATGGAAAAATGTGGAATGTCTTTTGGTTTTTTTAATTTGTTGTTTTGGTAAGTGTTTTACGGCGCTCGCAGCTGCATAAGGTCATATGAGCTCACGGGACACTCCAAACATTTTCAGTTGGTTGGCAATTTTGAATTTTGCCCGAGTGGCGGCCAAAATCTACTCTTATCAAATGTTGGACCTCCAAGGTGTTTTAAACGAGCGCAACTTGCACACAGGACCTCCGAGATTTTTCGCCCTTTTCTGAGAAGGCTAGGTGTATATTTTACCTACCATGGTTGAAAGACAGCATTAACAGGGAGCCAAGGAGAAAGAAGAAGCTGTAGAAAGACTGCAGAAAGAGTTAGGAGCCCAGGGAAGGGGACAAAGGGGGTAATGTGGAGGGGGCAGAAGTTTGAGACAAAAGCAGACGACAGAACATTGTTAGACACCTCGAAAGGAGATGAAAGGAGAAATTTTAGAGAAAAAAATGT
The DNA here is from genome assembly GCF_000002075.1 of Aplysia californica. Taxonomy (NCBI): domain Eukaryota; kingdom Metazoa; phylum Mollusca; class Gastropoda; order Aplysiida; family Aplysiidae; genus Aplysia; species Aplysia californica. The sequence continues at coordinate 121,245 of NW_004797715.1, read as the reverse complement.
TCCGTCGCTATCCAGATTCGAACGCGGGACTTATTGAATTAGAGGCGGACCCTGTAACCTCTAGGCCACGAGAACACCCCTCCCCAACCCAAAATCTTTGTTTATTTGAAAAGAAAAATCAAATTGTGACAAGAAAATCAGGCTACTGCAATACAACATATTATTCAACCAATAACAACAAGACATCAATGGCAACAACAATAAACAGGAAGTACAAAAATCAAAGTAGGAAAATTTCTTAAGTATCACTACACCAAACATTAATAGTCTACTTTTTAGAAAAATTAATGACATAAAAGTCTATTACATTTTAACAATCCTCGAGGAGAATTTGGGTTACAGTGGCAAACATACGAACGTAAATACATAATTTGAAATAAATAAACACATGAGTACATATATAAATACATATTTAAACAGTATTACACCAATACACAACATTTTTACAAACACCTCATTTCTGGTCGCAAATGTTGTTTCATTTTGTTTTGTTTTTCGTTGTTGTTTTTTAACTTGGGGTGTCGTGTCTTAGTCAAGGACACACCCTAGTGACCATTCATATAAACTCTGAGTCACCAACACTTATTGCTTGAGGTTACTTCTGAATAAACTACTCACTAGGCCACTCATCAGGCGTAATTTACCTGACTATCTTATGCCTGCTTTTACGTAATTTGCATAGCTCGTCATTTTTCTGTTACTGGAGTCCGTCAAACCTCTCATAAGGATATCCATGGACACGAAGTAACAAGCGCACCGCGCAAAACGAAAAGGCAAAGTTGCTGGTTAATCTGTTAGTCCAGTGACGTGTCTTCGTGAAAATTAAAATACCAGGGTCATCCTTGATGTATATTTTGCTTGTGTTTCTTGCTGTACATTTTAAGCCCTATGGCGAAAACAGGGGTCATAATTAATAAATACATGCCGCCTGTTTTCGATTCTGGATAGTTCGCACGCATGTGTGCATCTGCTCCAGTTATGACCCTGGTAAGTTGAAAGAGAGGATAATATACCTTTGCAAAATTGCAAATTGTCTTAGGTATGAAATGATGAAAAGTACAACATATCACTTAGCCCTCTTTGGGCCATAAATAGGCCCAGAAGGCATATCAGAACCAAAATGGCGGCCAGCTGATAGCTTACCAGAACTGAATTATTTCAATGGTTTTCAGAGATTCAGGGGTGTAGCCAAACGAATGCTTTTGCTTTTGATCTAAGAGAAGTGTTTCAGTGTCATTTCACTTACAAAGACCTAGGAGGTCATCATCTAAATTTAGAGTGGAATGTTCTTATTTTTTCTAAACCTGCACTAAAGGTGAGTGTGCCAGGTCAGTAAAAGCCAGTATGGCTCTATAACGGGGAAGCTGGTGAAAGCCGGTATGGCAACATGACGGGAAGGACGGTTTAGGCCGGTATGCCTCAAAAACGGTAGCCCAGATACAGTCAACGTGTCAAGATGCATCAGTCACCCCGCTCATCACCCCGGAGATGCCAATGGACACCGGGGTAATTAAGACATCTCCTGTTACAGCCTAACCCTGCATAATGTTCTTTCAAAAACACAAATTATATGTATCATCTCTGACTATCTAAGAGCCTAATATGCACCTTAAAACATTTTACGCACTATATATTAGGAGGTACTCACCAAAGTTTGAAAGAATCTTGCCGAACGCGATTTCAGATGCAGGCAGTAGCTAACTTAAAACAAGCCTCAGCTTCGAAAAACAAACTATGTTTCTGCTAAGCTATTTACCTGTAATGAAAAACGTATTCCAAATTGATTGCATTTTTGGATAATGCGTTGCAAAATTACTTAAAATCATGTTAAATATCGAAAAACTGTTAAAATATTTTCTCAGAAGCATGCCTTAGTCTCCCCGGGGTGCCTCAGTCAGTTATTGATCTTCCCGTGTGTTCCGCTTCCTTGTCATTCTGAGCAACATTTGGTCAAAGAGTTCTCGATATTTCGAACTCATGTTATAATACACAGAGATATACACCGTTGAATTTACACCTTGCAGAAGTAAAGCTAGGTTTGCATATCCACTACCTGCTCTTATTTCAGGAATGAGAATCGAGACGACCAAGCTTACTACACCTGGAATAGAACAAGCGATGAATATGACTGAAATGAGAAAAATCTTTTTTACGCCTTTCTTGTCTCTGTTTGAGAAAGATTCCTGTTTGCTGAATTTGAAGTCCACTGTCGCCATTTTGAGTTACGAATGACGTTTTGGATCAAAACTAGGGTGCACAAGATAACTGTGAAGAGAGACATCAAATAGGAAAAAAACATTTGATCGTCGCTAATGCTCTCGATAAGCGTGCTTTGCGTCTTATATACCAATCCTATCTTCGTCACTTTAAAATTTCTGGGCTGAAAATACTTTGGTCCTAGACGAACAGCATAAAACACGGGTATGAAGCTGACAGTGACTGTGGGGTAAATTCCAACTACAACCTAAAGTTGCTTATAAATCTCTGCTTAAGAAAAATAATTCCGTTGATAATGTTGCGAATACTGCCAAAGAAACTCGTTGTTCTTGAGAGCACGACGTTCAAAATGATCGTGAAAATGTTGTTGAGATGGCTCTCAATAAGCCCACTCTATGCTGACTCTGGGATTGTTTCCAGGTCCTGGTATTTCGCGTCATCTCTGATTTAACCGAACGTTGATTTGGGCTCCTGGTAGGTTTGCTAGTCTCAGACTGCGCACAAAGACGAAGTAAGAAAAATGACTACACTTGTTATAAGTCTCTTTGTTAACTTGAGAAAACACTTCATTTTCTTTCAGTAATGAATTTTGGACCCCATTAAAATAGGGTAAAACGATACAACTACTGAGACTACGATGGGTGAAACTTTGTAGAGCTCGTCTTAAACTGGATTCAACTTCGAACATGTTTTGTATATTATATTATGTAGTTAAAATAATTGGTCTTCAAATGTATTTTTGTATTTTTACACCTTTGTTTCTGAAAACGCCTTCGGGCGAAGCATTTAGCCTCATGTTATACTACACTTGACATAGATGTACACTGATCATAATTTGAAGTGAACCCTTCTGTTGCTATAACGGGTTTTTGCCATACATATTATTATTCCGAGATACGCCATGCGGGCGAGAAATTGAACGTTCTTTTTACTACTACTATAAGTTCGGAGAACTATTATCCTGGTCTTAACTTTTTAAGATCATCTCCAACAATAAAAAGGCCGATATGAGGCTAATGATGATGATGATGATGATGATGATGATGATGATGATGATGATGATGGTGATGCCACGACGATGATGCATGGTGATATCACACACACACACACACACACACACACGCACACACACACTCACAAACACACACACACACACACACACACACTCACACTCACACTCACAAA
>NW_004797715.1:94776-116874 GCF_000002075.1 Aplysia californica | reverse complement strand
AGAGAGAGAGAGAGAGAGAGAGAGAGAGAGAGAGAGAGAGAGAGAGAGAGATTATATATTTTCCGTTTGTGGAGTGTAGGGGTAGGAGTAACTGACTAGTTCCGAACGAGGTAGGGTAGGGGAGCAGAACGGACGTCATAGATGCTTTTATTTTTGTTACTTTTGTTTTGACCATCAAGGAAATTGTATCACCATTGGCCTTTTAGTTTTCTTTATTCTTTTACTCTATCCAAAAATGGTTTGATGGAGCTTAATGGGTGTGGCTTTATCGACTTCTGACACGCTTTATGCATATTGCACTTATAGGTACAGCTATTGCTCTGTTTGGGTGCTCCGCTTCCTTGCAATTCTGTGCAACATTTGGTCAAAGATTTCTCGATATTTTGAACTCATGTTATAATACACCAAGATATTCACCGACGAATTGACAGCTTCCAGAATCCTAATAATTCCATGAAAAACTAATGCTAGGTTTGCGTATCTACCACTTGCTCTTATTTCAGGAACGAGAATCCAGACGATCACGCTTGCAACACTGGGGATAGAACATGAGATGAATATGATTGCAAGGAGAAGAATCATTTTTACAACTTTTTTGTCTTTGTTCAAAAAAGATTCCTGGCCTCTGGAACTTGAAGTCGACTGCCGCCATTTTGATTTACGAAGGATGTTTTGGATCAAGACTGCAGTGCCCAAGATAACTATAAAGAGAGATGCCAGATAGGAAAAAGAATTGATCGTCGCTGATATGCTCTCGTTAAACTGGCTATTCGGATTGTGTACCAGTCCTATCTTCGTCACATTGCTGTCCGGAAAATACTTTGGTCCAAGACGAACTGCAAAAAACACGGGCGCGACGCTGGCAGTAACTGCGAGGTAAATTCCAACAACGATCAAAATTGTTCTTTTCTGTGTAATGAGTGTTTTCACTTTGAGAGGCAGAGCAACACACAGACACCTCTCAAACGTGACGTAGGCGGTGAGCCAGCCAGTGATGCGGTTAAAACAAAAACGTGGCCACCCCGCTGTGAGGTATGCAACGTCTCGAGTGTTGAAAGGCAGATCTGCACCATTAAGTATGGGGTTGACACAGATACTGTACCATAACATGAACAAGAGTCCTCCCATATCGGAGATGGCCAGCCCAAATAGAGTAATGTTCACTGTGCTTTTGAAACCCTGCTTAAGGAAAACAATTACGTTGATGATGTTGCAGATAACGCCAAAGAAACTTATCATACCCCCCAGAACAACATACAATATGATGAAAAAAATGTGAAATTGATGGTCGTCAATTAACCCTCTCTGGGCTGATTCTGGGGTTGTCCCGAGGTCCTGGTTTTGGGCGTCCATTTCTGGTCTCACCGGACGTAGATTTAGACTCCTGGTAGATTTGCAAGTCTAAGCCTGCGTTCATAGAGGAAGGGGTGAGAGGAAAAAAGAATTGACTCATATTTAGTAAATACAACACTTCTTCCAACTTTTTTTTCTTCAAAATAACAAAGTTTGACCCCCACAAGGATATGACACGATGATACTATTACTGCTTCTGCAATGGGGAGGGGCTTTGTAGATTTGATCTAAACGGATTTCGACTACCTTAGTTGTTTTTAATTTTTACAAGTCACAGTCTTGAGTTGTTTTCTGATAACCGATCGTAAATTTCGTACTGGAATATACTTATTCTGTAAATTAGAAAGAACTTTTGGTGCTAAATTGTTTAAACACTTACAGAGCATTACAGCAACCTTGAAATAAATACGGGCTTCAACAGGGAGCTAATGTAGTTGTAAAAGTAAGAACCTGTGCTGGGTGTTCTATATTGAGCTTTTGAGAATGACCCTCGCTGCGTGGTTCTGGAGTCTTTGCAGTCTGTTCATCTGTTATGTTATTATGTTTATACGAGGAGAATTGGAATAGTCAATACGAGATGATGTGATGACATTATTGCCTTTCCATTAGATAAAACCCAGAAGAAATGGTCTGATAGAGAAGTAACTCGGGCAAGAAGAGAGAACCCATCGGAAACTGTGGCCCTGGCGCCTGCCGGGAAGCACAGGAAGCTTTCAACAAGGCCAAACCAGACGCTGGACGAAACCTGTTAAGTCACGGAAGATACTGCTATTTCGCCCCATGACTGAAACGTATCTTTTAAAACAAAACCTCAATGGAACTCACGAGACAAATTCATCAAACGAAACGATGAAGCACAACAGACACCTAGTCGTTTTTAAGAGACGGAGAACTGGCATATTTGAAACACACTGCTGGAAGGAGAGCAGCCTGGGCATGACAAAAAGGATAGGGACGTGAATAGAGTGCTGAAACAAACTCCGGAAATCCCAAGGAGAGGCTTATGCCAATTTTAAAATCACTGAGCCGAGGTCCACTGTCACCAAAATAAAAACCCGTAGGGCACTTGACACCGACAACATTCTTCCAACTTCAGTACACTTTGAAGAGCTAAGCAGGTGGAACTAGAAAGCAAATAGACACCAAGGGTATACAGAAATGTTTCAATAAGGCTATAAAGTCATCTCATCATTGTCTAGAACTTAATGATGATAATCATGCCCGTGTCGTTTGTAAAATGACGATAAAATTTTCAAAAAACTTAAAACGTCAAAGCACCAACCTAAATTTGAAATAGATCTTTGAAAGATGAGGCTATAAATGGAGAAAACATTTCGCTTTCGAAAACATTACAAAAATTGAAGGGTTCAAGAAAGACCTAAGAAAAAAAATATCGCCAAACATCTAACAAAGCAACACAATATAGATTGTTTAGATAGAGCACAATGAAATTTGAAAAATGGAGGAGAGGTGGCTAACAAAATTAATGTTGGATGTGTAAAATGCTTCAAATAGGGAAACTGAAAAATGTAATGAAGGGGAAAAAACGTAAATGTTGATCAGTGTTAAAGAATAGAGAAGATGGAGAAGAAGAAAAAAACGGATAGCAAATACATTACAAAACCAAAAAAAGGGAAAAGGGAAAAAGATAATATTCAGATGCAGGATTCATAAGATCAAACGACCGAGACGACTTAATGGTCACCGGTAATGTTTTGGGTTGGTGGGGGGGGGGGTGCTACACACCGAAAGTCCTGATTCGGCTCAAAATTATGGATTCTGAGTTGTAGTTTTTAGCTTTATTAGCCACTCTTACAACTATTGCATCGCATAAGAACCCTCTAAAGCATTAACTCTTCCCTACCAGGCATGTTTGTCCCCACCATTACGTCATAAAGTCAATCATTTATTTTTCTTTATCGCTCCTTTTCTCAAAACGCGGTTTTTCTATTACTTTTTAAAAATAATTCCACAATTTTTTATCTAATCTGTATGAAATTTTTACAAAATGAATAAAGGATGTAATACTAAAAATGTCTCTTTTTAAAATTTATTATATATAAAATTTATTTTTGTTGGTTGTTTCTGGAGTGTTGATTTTCACGGATTTTTGCAAACTTGAATATTATCTCCGAAAAAAACCTCATTAAAAGTTTTCTAAATTTATTAAGAAAAAATTCAAACTACAAATTTGTAGATCTAATGTTTGCTAACACATGTATGCAAAAAAACAAAAACAAAAACAAATCTATTTCCACGAAAAATAGTGCGGTATTCATTATGTAAGACATGCTTACAAAATCCAATGTGGCTGCCGTATCCATGGATGTGAAACATTTTTCTCCAATTTGATTGTGGAATTTAAGACTCCTTATTAGGTTTGTTATGGGATCGACATTTGCTTAAATTTAATTCAGTAATAAACGAGATAGCCTTCATGTGCACCCCCCCCCCCCCCCCTAAGATAACAACAAAGCAATGAGATTATATCTATGACTGTGGTAACACTCCTGAAGATAGTTACAATTTGTTTACTTTCTCGTGCTTTACCTAATTCCCCAGGTGCCATCTTGTGTGATTTGCATAGAAGAATAATCCTCACGAGTTATTACACAAAAAAGGGCATAGAGTATTAAAGGAACGCCGCCTCTTGAGCGACCTAATAGTTTTCACTGGGGCGTTCAACCTATGCCATTTCACAATTTTTCACGAAAGGAGCAAACTAAAAGAACGTCTTAGCCCTGATAGATCTAAAAATTCAACTTGGCTTTTTTCCTGTCAAGGGTATTCAAAGTGTTGTATTATTCGCCCAAGCATTGCTAATGAAAATATCTTTTATTGTAGAAGAAATAACATCATGGTTTAGGGTACTACAAGTAAATTTGCCAAGCTATAATCACGACCAGTTTCAATGAGTGATTACAACTGGTAATTTTGAAAGAAAGATTTTAAAGAATATTACATGAGTTATGGTGGTAGATCAAGATTAATCATACGAGTTAAATTGCCACGTTGTAATCACGAGTTTTAACGAGTGATTGCAACCTGCAATTTCACAAGTAGGATAAATCGTAACGAGTATGATAAACGTTTTATATCTTACCGGTATCAACTGATGAAATAGATCAGCGCCAACGAGAGAGGATTACTTTATTTCACCAGAAGTGCAATGCTAAAACAACTCTATGCGAGGTATAAATCATAGTCTGCCACCATAATGAGTGTGGAAATTTTTTAATGCAATGCTGATATACATCAGCTGACGAAATAGATCCAAGCCAACAAAGTTCAAATGATCAATAAAGTGGTCAAGAGGACTCATTCAAGAGTCTCACATGAAAGCAAAACTTTCGTGACCATCAGAATCAGATTGACTATTAGAAAAATCTTGACTTTTTCTTCTCTTTTAGGCCACATTAATTTTAATATATTATACTATCCATATACCCCCCCCCCCCCACCCCTTTTAATAAAAACAACAAATACTAACATGAATATAGACAAAGCAGGCAAAAAAACCGTACGGTACAAAGTCTAAAGATTAAGGCACAGCTTTTTGTATATGTCATAATTTCAGCTAATGAGAAACATGTAAATTCTTTGACATATCGGGAAGCCGAAGGACTATAACCCAGATATCCACTGGATCGGAAAAATAAAGTAAAGTAGATCTAAGGTTAATTATGTCATGGTGCTGTTGGGATAAAAAGGACTCTGTCTTTACTTTTATTTTAAAATTCGAATTTCAAAAGAAGAAAAAAAGGCTAGAAGTCGTTTGTATAGACTTTTACTTTGAATTACAATACTCAATAATCGACTCATTTTGGAACAAAATTAAGGGGCAAAGTAGAAATGTTGCGCGTAGTCTCGACTATATCAAGACTGGGAGACTGGTGTTTGGCACTCCATATGGGCGCCAATGGTGAGCGTTCTACTCAGCGAAGTTTTTACTGAGAGCAACACGTGGATGCCCTAATATTGCACCGTCTGGGAAGATTTTATACCAAGTCAGTTGACACAATTTGCTTATAGACATTTAGATGGCGAATAAAGTGGGTGAAATAAGTTGTGCAAAATTAAATTGCAGTTGATATTTCACGCATGAGATATCAAGTTTTTATATTTCTCGAGAGGATTACAAGAATTCATTTCCCTAGAATTGCAGCGCTAAACCAAGTCCATGTGTGATATATAAATGTGTTCATATGCCTCTTTGAATATTGGAAAGCTTTTGATATATTAACATTTTGGAAGATCCATTTACCTGGGGGGAGGGGGGGTTCCACCCCCTTAGACACAAAATAATCTTATAGGAGGCGAACTGAAACTCCACATTATATACCTGTTAGGGCCAACCTTGGAGGAAAAAAATTCTCCCCACTCAGAAATTGAATCCCAGTCTCCTGCATGCGTCTGCGAAGCGCCGAACTGCTGCACCTGAGGCTGCTAAATTGTGGCAGAGTACGGTTAATACTTATAACAGACTTAAAACTGAGATAGGCAGGCAGCGTTAGGTCACCAGACCTCTTAAACAAACGGTCCTTAGAAATGTTGAAGAAAGTCCAGACTTCAAAATGAATGGGGAAATATTTATAACATGAGATATGCCGATGACACTGTTCAAATTAGAGACTGCGAAAAGTACCCGGATCAATTACATCTAGATACTCTTGTGATTTTAAATGAATGTAAAAGGATATTGTAGAACATTAAAAAGCTGAATGTATGGTGTTTTCTAAAGAAACATATTTCAAACAAGCAGTAATTCTTCACCACATTCTCTCAAGCAAAGATATAAAGACTATTCAACCAAATTCAACGGTTTATATGCCTAGAATACACAATCGCATCCCATGCCACATGTTCCACAGAAATAAAAGAGGACTGTAATTGCATAATAAGTCATTTTAAGTTTTTTTAAATGAGTCTAGTCCTGAAAAATAGAAACCCCTCAATATCTACCAGAATAAACGTTCTAAACGATTATGTTTGGACAGCCTTTCAATACACTGAAAATGCTGGACAATTACCCAAGATAAGGAAAATAGATTAGAAGCAAAAGTAAGATTGTCTCTTAGAAGACAATTGAGAATGGCATGAAAGACAAAGTTATCAATTGAATTTGTTGGACTGAGAAAAGCCCACATGGGACATTCACTAATTTAAACAATGATTGGGAACAGGCAAATACAAATTCTGGGACGTTTGAATTGATATAATAAAGAAATTGAAAGATTTGCTGTCAGCGGATAAAGAGGGCAAGCGAGGCAGGGTTAAGCCCAGAGCAACTTACTTTGAAAATCTGAATAGATTGTGACTTGGACCGACCTGGGAAATTTTAGGTTTTTCAGAACAATCCAGAAAAGAAAAGAATGTGAAATCGCCAATGTCTGTTTCAGCTCAGGCATATTACTGTGGTGGTGGTCTGGATGATCATCATCATTATGATCATTGTAAACAGAGAATTAAAAAAAAGGTTGAGACTTTGTAGATTTAGGATTTCCTAACCAAATTATAAAAGTGCGGTCAACGTTTCGCTGAATGGCTTCAACTGGAACATTTGGAAAAAATAATGTTTAGATAAGAGCTAGGCCTTCACTATGAAAACACATACGTCACAGTCACGATGCTCAATGGTGCATGTGATCACGATTATGATGAAGATGATTGCATTGATTGTCTTGAAGTTAAATACATCAAAGAAGACACGTTTTAGAATCTCAGAGTCAGAGTTTTAAAAAAAGCCTCAACAAGAAAGACATTTTACGACAATGGTCCTATGAATTACCTCAGCTTTAGAAGCTTAGATCAAGTCTAGCAGAGTCTTTTGTGGATTTTTGGTAAGAATTCAATGTTATCTTCTCTCTCTCTCTCTCTCTCTCTCTCTCTCTCTCTCTCTCTCTCTCTCTCTCTCTCTCTCTCTCTCTCTCTCTCTCTCTCTCTCTGTGTGTGTGTTTGTGTGTGTGTGTGTGTGTGTGTGTGTGTGTGTGTGTGTGTGTCTGTGTCTGTGTGTGTGTGTATCCTTCTCTCCTTTCTCTGTATTTCTCGGGGAGAGGGGAGGGGGGGATTCGTTCGTCTTTCCTTCCTTTTCTTTTAGTCTATTTGCCTTGTCAAATACGTCCTAATCAGTTAAGACCCCCCCCCCCCCGCCCCAGAACCCCGAAGTCACTTTCAGTCCCTTTATTCTCTTCTCCAAAGAATTTTGATCTGAAGTCTCCTGCTGTGTTGGCTGGCGTCCACCCCCAGCCCCCCTCCCCTTTGTTTGTTCTTTTGTTTGTTCATTCATTCGTTTGTTCGTTCATTCATTTGTTTTAACTTTCTCGCAAAGAACAGGTGGTGGGGTGGGGAAGAAAGAAAGACAGAAGAGAGAGAGAGAGGGAGATAGAGAGATAAAGAGAGAGAGAGAGGGAGAGTGAGGGTAAGGTAGGAGAGCGGAATGCATTCTCATGCATACACATACAAGAAAAAGAAAACTTTGCACGTAAGTGTAATTTTCAAATACAGGCCTATCTCAAAAACAAGCTCGGCTATGACTTCAAATCATAAGTGTTATTTTCACATTATATAGGCCTCTCTCCGAAACCTGCACTTGTTGAATGTATAGCCTACCGTCTACTACTTCTTTACTGTCATATTATAGTGAACTCTTTTATCCTCTCGAGGAAAAAACAACCTGCATTGAGGAAAAAAGAATTTTTGTTTATCGATGTATGTCTTCTTTACCAGAGGCTACTTCAGGCCTGGATGACCGCCTTCAGAACTGGAAGACAGCCTATGATGAATATTGATCAGCGTCACAAGGTATTAAATAGATGCACCAACAAAATGCTCTTTTTAGTCTTACTGAACCAAGAAAGATCTTTATTCTGAAATCGTGTAGATAAACAATTCTAGATTTTCAAGATGTCTAGATTTCTATTAATTGTATTAACCTTGTAAAAAAACCACATCCAAAATAAATTTCATCTGCATTGACTGACATCAGATTTAAAGAAAACCTCTATGTCGTGCTCACATGTAAACGAGTTATTGTGTTCCTATCACTATCAAATATAATCAGAAAGAAATTTCATTCATTGTCAGAAACAGAAAGAATGTTCTTTCATCTTCAAGAACCGAGGATTGTTTTCATGAACCATGAGACGATGAACAACGAATCATGAGTGATGATCTGCCTCAAAATGTATTTCTATTTGCAATATATTTTGCTCTTCTCCTCCTCTAGAAAGAGTCTCATGTTCAAACATTCATCATTTGTGAGCAAATTGTGAAATAAAAAAAACTACAAATAATTGCTCCGGTAGCTCTGGCTTTAAATTATAAGTCTGATTTTTTTACATTTTAGGTCTGTCTCAAAGACGTGCTCAGGCATGACTTTTAATCGTTAGTGTAATTTTCAAGTGTAGGCCTCTATCAAAAACCCACACGGCTCTGGTTTTAAAAATTCTCCTAAACAATGCTAAAAGTACGCACAGTCTAACTGCATGTTAAAGCTGTTTCCCTAAAATGGATGTGTATTCTTCCCACCCTTATTAAAGCACTTAGCAGTAGCTTGACAGCAGTGTTGCTTTAAAACAATCTGATCTGCCAACTATGTAAAGATGCATCCTGTACAAAGGTAAAGTTTTCTGAAGAACGTCAGTATTTCCATGTAACAACTTTTCTGTCCACACAAGGTAAAAGTAGCCTTGCATTGCAAAACACATTGGGAACTTTCATTTTCAGTTTTACATATTCTCAATACACTACTAGTCATGTTATTCCTTTTCAAAGCTTTTTCATTTGACTATTAGTTTTTCCCAATAAAATAAATAGTGCATGTAATTGTGTTAATATTGTTCGATATAGTAGGGGCCCAGGCTATGCTTTTGCACGAAGTATACGAGTCCATTTTTTTAAAACCAGACAAATCATGTTACCGGGAATCGTTAGGTTATGCTTGTCCTGCAGACACATACTTTTTCTAGAGCCTCTATATTTGATTCCCAGTCGCAGCATTTTTGTTTTCTCGTGCCTTTCATGTGCGCTAAGGTAAGCTCCGAGGATGCAAACCTCTGTTCTAAAAGTGATATAAAATGTATTTCCGTATCCTTTATGCTCCAGCAGATAACTGTGCACTTTTAGTTGTTGGGTTAGGGCCCACTTAAAATTGAAAAATCGTTTTATGCTCAGCAATATTTTCCCCTTAGTCAAATAAGTCTTTGATAAAAAAGGATGTGTCGTCTGTGTAAATATTTTAAGCCGAAAATTTACTCCATGTAAAGAAGAACTTTTTACGTCTTGATCTTGTCTTACTTCCGGAGCAAATAGTTATACATACACTATATATATGCAAGGGGGAGTTGCAGACATACCTGGCGGACTCCTCTCACTACTACAAAGAATTTACAAATATTTCCTTCATCCTTAACGCACAACAATCTTCCAGCCAACAACGGCTTAATGATCCCGCCAACAAAAGTGTCCACGAAATCTATCTCTATGCATTGAAAACTAGTATTGTAAATATAATGAATTGACAGCTTTGCAATCGACAAGGAGATAGATACATGGTCATTTCAAAGATTTAGCACAATAAGAGAGTATACTCCAATAAAATAAAGCCCCCAAGTCTGTTCTCATGTATAGATGGCGCCACTGTCGCTGTATTGTAGATTTATTTCGTTTCGCGACAATAAACTTAGCCAATCTTTCAGTTGAAAAAACAGTTGTTTCTTCTCCTTTGTGCGTGTGTGGGGGGATGGATCCCGTAGGGAGTGAACGATTATAGGGGGGCTCTCGTCTCGTCGTCCAGAGGTACGATCTTTGTTTCTCATTCAATAGGTCCCAGGTTCGAAAACATATCGGCGGAAGGCGGAAAATGTGCTTCTCTAAAAAGAATTATCCTTTCAAATTTCTTGTTCCCCAGCCGTGTTCTTTGGTCTGCTTTTTGCCTCCACTTTCTGCCTTTTTTTTTGTTGTCAACTCTTCTGGGTTCTTGACATTTTCTGCTGCCTTCCTACTGCTACTCCTTGGCTCCTTCTTACTGCTGTCTTTCGGCCCCACCCCTGATCTTAGGGTAGGTAAAAACTGAAAACTAACACTTACCCTTCTCGGATTAGGAGCGAAAAAAATCTTGGAGGTCCCGTGTGCAAGTTGTGCACGTTACAGATCTCTTGGTAGTCCAAAAAGCGATAAGATTAAGCTTGAGCAAAATTCAAAATTCCTACAAAACTGAAAAAGCTTAATCGCACGCTCTTGTAGCCTTATGTAGTAGTGAGAGCCGTAAAACACTAAGCAAAAAAAAAAAAGAAAGAAAAACAATGATCTTGTTGATCAGTCACGAGGGTGTGCAAATTGGGTTTAATTTAAGCTCGCTATGGTGTCAAGCAATACCTTTACAAAGGTCACACAGCTGTGGTTGTGAAGAGCAGTCAGTTTCGCTGCTACTGTTTTATTTACAGACTAGATACCATTTCTTTCACAAGGGTAGGTAATAGAATATTTCACCTTGATTTATTTACGTTTGGTGTTGTGTGTCTGTATATTGAACAAGACGTCCAAAGGATTGACCCAAAGACATGCCACAGGGTTATTCAAAATTTTAAGTAGCGTATTGGAGCTTGTATGGGGAGAAATGGTCTACACCTGGAGTTTGAATCGCGAACACCTTCCTCGGGTTTATTAAACAATTTTGTATTAACTTGTTCTTCAATGCACAAATAGTGACTTTTTGAAATAGAGCAATGTCGTTGGTTTTAACAAAGTTGGAAGGTTTTGCATTTAAGTCAATTTTGGTTGAAATTATTTTAATTTGATACTTTTTCGGAAATATTAATTGATCCTTTTCTCAGATTGATAAATGCCACAGTCAATAAGCCTCCTCAAAAAACAACCTTTAGAAAAATAGAAGAAGATAGTCCAGAAATCAAACTGAATGCAGAAATTATGAATGTAATCAGATAACCTGCACCGATGACACAAATAATTATAATTGTACGTAAAGCGATAATGTTCAATGTAAAGAAACGTAATAAAGGGCAATGCAGTGGACCTTAATTTAAGTCTCGTAAGGACAGTAAAACATTTGATTAATTAAGTTCAGCAGTATATATTATGTTCGGTACAAAAGATAACATTCAATGCTAAATGTTCCAAACAAAAAAACCCCATTGCAGTAGCTAACGTCACTTGCGATATTGCTTCGTCTTTCTTCTGGGATGGTTTGTTACTCTAAGCCCACGTTGGTCCTTAAAACCAAAGTGTGACACCAGCATCCTGAATTATCTTAATTGTTTTGATGGAAGCTTAATAAAAAACACATTAAAAAATATAGCTTCAATAAGATTGAGTCTAGTCCTAAATTAAGAATAGAAACAACTCGATCACCGTCGGGATAAACGTTCTAAAAGCTCATGTGTGGTCAACATTTCTATACGGGTGAGAATTATGGACAATTCATGAAGACAGTGAAAAAAAAATGGAAGCACCAGTAGTGGGGTTTCTCAAGAGACCCTTGAGACTTTCATGGCAGGAACTGAATTCAAGTTTGATATAACCTCTTTGGGTGATACTGAAAGAAACCCACATGGGCCTCTCTGTAATTAAAACAATAATTAGGAAGAAATAATGCAGTTTCTGGGGCACGCGAATCGACATAGTTAAATACTTTTTCCAAAATCTTTGTCACTGAAAAAAAAATGTAAGTCAACTGAGGCAAGGGTAGGCCCAAAGCAAATTACTTGGAAAACCTTGATAGATGGGTGACGGGTGAGGCCTGTTGACAAAATCAGAGACTTCTCAGATGTTATTTAAGTAAAATAGACGAGTCAAATTTAAAGGTTGGGTGTGTGTATGAATAGCTGATGACGAAAGACCTGTTAAACTTGAAGAACATGAGCTCCTGTCGAAGAAATGAATGGCAATCTGTTATCGCCGACGTCTGTTTAAGATCCGGAACTTTATGATGACTGATTACATTGGTTGCGCTGAAAACAATATCTTAAATTTTGGTCGTCCCGAAAGCTTTCGGAAAAAATACTGCATGACAATAATACTTGTGAGATGATCGTTTACCGATTTGCCTCAGATCAAATCACGTTGAGGTGAAAAAAATGTTGTTTTTCCAGGATTCTTGATCAGCCCTTCAGTGTTTTTCAGCACTCACTTTTGCAAATATTCTAATGACGAATTGTTTCTTTAGATTACCAACGTACCTAAATGAACCCTTAGCTTACTTTGCCTGAATGAATAATACAACAGTAATCTAGTTACACAGAATTTTATCCAACAAAATGCGCGTACTTAAAATCAAAAGTACTTACATTTTTTACATGATATATTTCTTTACTTCTAAATTGCTCCTGTGTATTCATGTAAACTTTCAAATATTTAGTTCTTTCCAAGTTTCCATCGAGTGGGAAGTAACCTTTCTCTGAAGCACGAATACATTGAGAATCTGGCATTGTTTCTCAAATCTGTGTCTAGATAACCTTTGGGCTGTTTCACTTTGAGTCTAGAAGGAAGGTTGAAAGCTTTCTTTGTTGGTAGCGGTTAACAGAGTGACTAAGGTACCTTTTACAGCTTCTAGGACTCATAATTTGAAAAGTCATAAGTTTAAGTTGATATTTCTACGTTCAAATAAAGGGATGGTTGAATAGTATCTATCTAAACCCTTTTGGAGAAAAATATGTCAAATTCTTCAAAAATATGAGGGAAAAGAGAGGGGGGATGTGACTTAGTCAGCCCCGCACGGGGTGACTCAGGCATCCTCATAAAGTTCTCTTTTAACATAGTAAAACCCTCATGAGGGTAACTTACGGCGTACTGCTAGCAATAATGTAGACCGTTGCATTTCAGTTCAGAAATATTGTCTGCTGATCTTCAACAAGGAAAGAATAGTTCCCTGCATTTTATTCAAAACTAAAAACATTTCAAATTAATAAGTATTACACTTAGAGTACCGGTAATTATTTATCAAATTTTAACAAGTTGCTATAATATATTCCCTATGACTAAAAATAAGATTATGAAGTAGATTTTCCGGTACCCACCCAGATCTAATCTGCAGCTCTAAGGTTTGTTGTAATTTGGCTCAACGAAATCTTCAAAGAGGTCCCAGGTTTGTCTCTGGTTTCCGACGTCAGTCTCAGACTTCGAATCGAGTTTGTGGAGAGAAATGCTTGCTTTTGAAGCTTTTCATTATACTGGTCCGCCTTCGAAAACGGCAAATGCAGACAGCCTTGCTTTACGATCATCACCAATGCTCGTCCCGGGAACCATATCCATCTGTTTGCGACGAGGTCTTCTTGCAGGCGCAGTCGGATCGCCAAATCGCATTTCTAGATTCGAGAACGCCTACAAAACTGAAATTTTGGCACCGGTACCAGTATTATAACTCTCTCTCTCTCTCTCTCTCTCTCTCTCTCTCTCTCTCTCTCTCTCTCTCTATCTCTCTCTCTCTCTCTCTCTCTCTCTCTCTCTCTCTTTCTTTCTCTCTCTCTCTCTCTCTCTCTCTCTCTGCGAACTCTCAACAGAATGTTCGTCACGTGCTTTTGAGAGTACATCATCAGAGGGTCTGTTGTATACTCGTGCCCTAGACTTCGATTTGCAGCTGAGTGGCATGTTGTCTATTCAATGAGTAATTGGTGTGGACCCACCCCCCCCCCAACCAAAAAAGCAAACAAACAAACAAACAAACAAACAAAGAAACAAAAATAAACTTGCCGACAGGATACGGCAGATTAAAACGTTTGTCAAGACAATGGTTTAATTTCTTAAAATGGGACAGTAAGATACAGGTTCAGGCGCCCTCCATCGTTCGCAGGAGACATGAAGTTGACTTCCGGGTGAGCATGTTTTATAAATTGAGCATCAAATGTTTGCCCGGATGCTGTATCCCACTCAGTCGAAGATCCTCTAAGAAAAAACTTACAACAATGCATAGGCCAGGCCCCCGCTATTTTTAACAGGATTACTAAATTTATTGTTCATTTGATTTGGAAAAGCGATATGGAAATAATCAGGCTTTGAAAAAAAGAAGAGATCAGTAATGCATAAAAAGTGTACAGAAAGCAATTTGAAAGTTCCTGATACCGGTAGCTTGAAGAAAAAAGACCGATAGTACAAAGACGTACCAAGAAAGAATGCTTTCAATCATCCGTATAACTACTTCTATTTAAACAAAAATTTACATAGCCCAAGGGTTACTTTGTTACAGATTTCGAAAGTGATGTCAAATTTACTGTTTGTTTAAACTTCGTAGAGTGTATCCCTCACTGAGATGTTAAGGGACATGACTCTTGTCTTTACTTTGGGGACAAGGTAATTAAGGGAGTGGCACACCCTTTGATGACGTCAAATGTACCGCGGGAACTGGGAACCTAGGCGGAGATCGTCTGAGAAACCCACTTAGAGATTCAGTCGGACTCAGAGCCACAACGAGGCAACACTTATCTTGGACGAGGGGCCCCTGACAGAACCGACTCATCGGACCGCCAGGTAACTTTACATGGTGTCAGAAGTGGCTACTGAACAGCCAAAAAATTCAAGAAAACACACAAATTCAATGGAGTGCTAGAGTTTATCTATCAAGAACAGTGCTCTGTGAGAGTAGAGGTCTAGACTAGATCTAGATCTAGATCTAGTTAGGTTTAGGCAGTTAACTGTTTGAAAACGGGAAGGATTTTAGATCTACATCTAGATCTAGTAGTTCTAGATTCTGGAGCTAGAAGCTAGAGATCTGGATAGAAGTAGATTATCTAGATATGGTAATAGGCCTGGATTAACTAGAATCTAGATGTTTTGAACTATGAACAGTGTTGAGTTGGAACTGTGACTTGTTTGTTTGTTTGGGTCTGGAGATTCTAGATTTCTAGACTTAGAGTCTCTTATTTGAGTAGATCTATTCTGGATTTCTAGTCCCACAAGTGAACAGAAATGGCACAACATAACAGGGAAAACCAGCAGAAGGCAATACACAGCCAACGTACCCCTTCCATCAAAATTAAACATAACAGATGGCACAAACCTAGCACAATGGTGGGAAAAGTTTAAGAGAAACTTCGAAAATTATGATCGCCACTAGATTAAACAAGGAAGAAGAAGATTTTAAATGTGCAGTGTTTCAAGCGACGATTGGAGTTGATGCTGTAGACATTTTCGAAGGTTTCCACATCGAGGACGAGGCAGATAAGAAAAATCTTCAAAGCGTCATTCAAGCTTTTGACGACTTTTGCAATGGAAAGACACAAGAAGCCTACGAGTCTTATAAGTTTCACATGAGGAAACAAAAACAAGACGAAACAATAGAGGCCTAAATTGCACAACTTCGTCAGCTAGCCAAGTCCTGCAACTTCGGAGACACACCGTTGCAAGACCACTTAATAAGAGATCAGGTGGTGATAGGAGTGAGAGAAGAAAGCATAAGAGAAATGTTTTTGGAAGACAAAAATCTCACTCTATCAAGGTGTCTAGATATAGGACGAGCATATGAGTCATCTAGGACACAGTCGCATGCTATGAGCCAAAGTACTGGAAACGAAGTTTCAGAAGTAAACAGGTTACAGAAAGGAAAGTTTTACAGGCAAGGTCAAAGTCAAGGTCAAGGTCAGGGCCACAAGCAAAAATTCCAAAGAAAAAAAACATAGGAAAAAAATGTCACATATGTGGAAGAGGTCCACACGATAAACAAGGATGTCCTGCCAAAGATGCGGAATGCTGCACATGCAAAAAGAGAGGACACTTCTCCACAGCTTATAGAAACAAAGACAAGAAGGAACACTACAGCCGGAAAACAAGTATGGTGCCAGGGCCGTGTAAAGCAACGATGACTTGTGGCGCGCAGAAATAACAACAATAGGAAAGCCAGTTAAGTATAGAGTGGATACTGGTGCAGACGCCACGGTGATACCGGACAGATATTTCAAGAAAAACTCATCTCTAATAAAGAAAACAGAGAAGAAGTTATTTGGAGCAGGACACCATGAACTACAGGTAAAAGGAGTAGTCAGGGCTACATTGGCTACCAGGAGTACATCTTCAGAACAGGATTTGTATGTCGTCACAAACCTGAATGAGCCTTTGTTAGGTAGACCAGCTATAGAAGCTTTGAAACTCTTGGAGATAGTGAACGAGGTGAAGAAACAAGGTATGCCTTCGGAATATCCAGAGTTATTTACGGGTTTAGGAAAGATAAACAAGCCCTACAAGATCACACTGGATCAAGAAGCAAACCCGTTCTCTGTTGCGGTTCCTCGTCGACTACCCCTGCCACTGAAAGAAAAGGTGAAAGAAGAGCTAGAGAAGATGGTGGAGCAAGAAGTTATTGAGCCAGTCTCTGAGCCAACAGACTGGTGTGACCCACTGTTGCCATTCCCAAGCCAAACGGAAAAATCAGGTTATGTGTAGACTTCACCAAGTTGAATGAAAGCGTGCAAAGAGAAAATTTTCCTATACCTACAACAGATCAGCTGCTAGCTCAACCCTCGGGATGTGAATATTTCAGTAAGCTAGACTGCAATAGTGGATTTTTTAAAATACCATACGGGAGGTACTGCTTCAAGAGATTGCCTTTCGGAATCAATTCAGGACCAGAGGTCTTTCAAAGGGAAATGACCCAAATCTTGTCGGGCATTCTTGGAGTGGTGGACGACATTGACGATGTCTTGATCGGAGGAAAAGATGAGGAAGTACAAGACAGCAGACTTCCTGTGGTACTTCAAAAAATGAAGCCAGCAGGAGTCACCCTAAACGAAAAGTGTTTTTTTTTGCGTCAAATCCATCAAATTACTCGGACACATTATATCCAAAGAAGGCATACAAATAGACCCAGAAAAGGTAGAAGCCATCACAAAATTCCCGAGACCAGAAAAGATAGCCGATGTCTGAAGTTTCCTAGGCATGTTGAATCACATAGGAAAGAAAGTTTGCACCCGGTCTGGCAGAAAGGACAAAGCCGTTGAGAAATTTACTAAGAAAAGAAACCATATGGACCTGGGATGATCCGCAGGAACAAGCATTCCAGAAGTTTAAGAAAGAGATGAGTACAGCACCTTTACTCATTCACTACAGTCCTCAAAGCCAACAAAGATATCAGCTGATGCATTATTCTATGGCATGGGTGGTGTACTGATGCAAAAAGAAGGCACAGATTGGAAACCAGTCAAGGTCACTTACAGTTACAGAGCGAAGATATGCACAAGTTGTAAAGGAAGCCTTAGCAGTTACTTGGTGTTGCGAGAGATTTGAAGACTTTTTGGTGGGATTGCCAAAATTCCTGATTGAAACAGATCACAAACCACTTCTTCAACTGATGAAAACAAAGCATCTGGATGAATTGACCCCTCGCATTCAGAGATTTAGGATGAGAATGATGAGGTTTTCCTACAACATTGCCCATGTACCAGGAAAGAATTTGGCAACAGCCGATGCATTGTCAAGAGCTCCGGTGGGAGTGCCAAGTAAAGAAGACCATCAAATGGAAGAAGAGTGTGAGCTACACGTCAGATCTGTCCTGGAAGGATTCCCAGCAAGTGACAAGAAATTGCAAGAAATTAGAGAGCAGCAAGATGCAGACGAAATCTGTAAGAAATTAAAAGAATATTGTCAGTCCTAATGGCCAGCGACAACCAAAGTCGATCCAGTTATGAAGCCATATTGGACGTCGAGAGACGAGCTGACTGTGGAACAAGGTTTGCTACAATACCAGTGCCGAATTGTTATTCCCACAATATTAAAACAGGATATTTTAAAACGTCTTCACGAAGGACACCAGGGGACAGTCAAGTGCAGAGCACTGGCTCGAAGCAGTGTATGGTGGCCTGGACTGTCACAGCAAATCGAAACGTTGGTTACAAACTGTCCAGACTGTGAAGTCAGCCCAGAACCATAAAAGCCGACAGTCACTCCAGACTACCCGTGGCAAAGGGTGGGTATGGATCTTTTTGTATGGAAAGGTCACACATATCTCCAAATAGTAGACTATTACTCGAGGTGGATTGAGATAGCTCATCTAAGAGATCCTACTGCTTCAAATGTCGTAGAACATTGCAAGTCAATTTTTGGTAGATATGGAGTTCCTGAAATCGTCGTCTCAGACAATGGATTCCAGTTCGTTGCACACAAGTTTCAAAAGTTCTCACAGTACTAAGGTTTAACGCACCTGAGAAGCAGCCCTCTACATCCTCAGAGTAATGAAGAAGCTGAAAGAGCCGTCAAAACGATCACTCTCACTCTCTTGTGAACTGCGATTTCAGGGGTGCTTTGAAAGTCAAAGCAGACTTGGTACTGTTGAGGCTGAAGAGGTGAACAGTGTAAGCCTGATTCCCCGTTTGGACTTCTCTGTTCACACCCGCCCATCGGCGTTCACATGACCTTATGCAGTTGCGAGAGCGTAAAACCTTCTAAAACTAAACTAAGATGATGCCCATGCCCATTATTATCCTCCTCATCATATGACTCAAAACGTTTGTGAAGTTGAAATGTTGTTATTATTTTTTTTTTATGTCAAAAGCGTTGAGAATTACTCATGGCGGGGTAATGTTTTTTTTAAAAAAGAAGTACATATCAAAGCTTTGTCATTTTTGTAACAATTCGCCAGTGATAAAACTTGTGTTGTCTACGCTTCATGATGCCTCACCTAAGAGCAGGGGCGAAGGCTGACTTGTTTGACAGGGTAATCAAAGTGAAACGGGACCAGATATGGCCTGGAGATATCATACAAAAATCTTACTCGAGGCGGCGACTCTGAGTTGTGAATGAAAACAAATCCGGAATTCACCTTGTATGTTCAACTGCCAAAATAATTGGGAAAGTATCTTATTAAATATTAATTCCAACTACAATTAAATTTAACTTTAGATGTGAATACACAAACACAAAGCAAAGAAGCAGAGATGTCAGTACTAGATTTATATGATATAGATCTACCCGTGAATCTAACTCTTTGGTAAACATGACAGTTATCCTTTTTTTTTATTTCACATTTGGCTGTTTTTGTCTAGCCTTTTGCGGCCAGGAGCTGGTGTCATAATCGGGGTGATGATCTGATTATAGGACGGTAAAAAGTCGAGGAAAAAAAGCAAGCACTTGCAACAGTCAAGAGATTGTTAGGAGTTAGTTCCCCTCACATTTGTGAGGTTGACTCGACCAGTGTAATAGTTAGCTTACATAATCAGAGTTTGTGATTGCTTATAACTGTGGCCCCAGAGGGGTGAACAGGGTATTTGTGGCAATGAAACAGTTTTGACTGCTGTGCACATGTTCCTTTCAACTCTATTGGTAGACTCTTCCATCCTCACTTTAAGCTCACTTAATCAAATCTTGTGACTGCTTATGGAGTGGCCCGAAAGGGGTGAGCAGGCTATTTCGGTGGCAGTGAAACCTTTTTGATTTTTAGGCATACTGTTCATTGTTGATTATGAACGTCTTTTTTAATTTAATTTATGAGGTTTACGTTTATAGGGGAACTTGACAGCGACAATGTTTCAAAATTAGAAAGGGAAGCAGTGATTATTTGATTATATAGACGTTTCGCCCCTGCCTAAGAGAAAATGTGCAAAGTCAACTTGGAATGATCCGCAGGGGTGCCACAGTATCCACCAGAGCCGGCCGAGTACTCGGGTATTGGTGTCGGGTACCCGGGTTTTTTATTCTCGTTTGTTAAATCCTATGCAAATGCTCTTAAATTACGTCCCTTCGTTCGAACCTTGATAAAGTACTGAGTAGTTTATCCATACTGAGCTCTCTTAATCGAAGCAGTACTCGATATCGACTAGTCCCCACCACTACCTGACTCGTCCTTCCTTTCCCTGGAAACCAGCAGATCACAAAAAGGACATATTTGGGCATTATAAGAAAGTTTCCAAGAATTGATAGGATGCTTGGTAGGGCTAGGCATATAGTTTCAGTGTGCATTTCTATATCCCCCCTCACCCCCCCCCCCCCCCCCCCGCCCCCCTCAGAAAAAAATGCAATGTCAGGTTGTGTTTGGGTTTTTTTCGTTTACCTGGGTATCAAATTAACCGGGTAAATCTCAGCCCTAGAAGCCCCTGTTGGGAGACATAATTTTAATGTAACAAGAAGAACTGTGTAACCTACAATGGATCGACCCCGTCGACCTGGGAGAAGAAAAAGAGCCTACTGCAAGAGAGGATCTTTTTATATGCCTGTCGGATCTCCGGAATCGTTTCAAAACGGCAAGACAAACCAGAGATGAGTTGAACAACACGCGACAACATTAGCCTCTGACACTTCATCAACTAGAGAGAGTATCGCGCAAGAAGAGTTGAATAACATCCCCCAATAGGCAGTGCAGCAACTTATTGATTCCATGCGGCGACGATGTCAGGCCGTCATCAGTTCAAGTTATGATGATACGCGCTACTAATTGTGTTACTTTTATAGACCACCCCTAATCTTGCAAGACGGGAATAAACCTGTTATTCCAGTTGAAGTGATTGTCGCCCTTGAAGAATTAACAACAATGTTTTTAAATTCTATTTATGACAGAGGTAGGATCCCAGAAGATATGATGAAGTGATTTTTTATAACTTTACCTAAAACACCAGGTGTCGCTGAGTGTTATATGAATAGAACAATTAGCCTTATGAGACTTTTTACAACATTATTGCGAGTACTAATGTGAAGATTGAGAAAAAGTCTAAGACCAGAAACATCTAAAACACAATATGGTTTTGTTCGTGACAAGGGCACCAGAATTCTACATTCGACTTAACAATGTTATTGAAAAGATGTATTGATGCACAGTCAGAGATGAATGTATGCTTCATAGATTTTTCACAGTTGTTAGATAAAGGATAAATTTTACACATAATACGCTATCTAAAATACTGGAAAAGCTAAACAGAGATGGAAAGGATCTAAGAAGTATCAGGAATTTGTACAGTACCAAAACGTTACTGTACGAATTAATAGAATACACAATGAATATAAACAGATTAGAAGAGGAGTGAGGCAAGGATGTGTTATGTCACCAGACCTCTTTAACATGTACAGTGAAACAATCCTTAGAAACATAGAAGAACGTCGAGGTCTCAAAGTGAATGGTGAAAATATTAATAACTGCAGACTCTGAACAAAAAACTTCAATCGCTTCTAGATACTGTTGTAACAGAAAATGAACCTAACGGAATATTGTTTAATGTGAAGAAAACAGAATGCATAGTAATATCCAAAAAAGCAGCAAATCATATTTGTAATCTCATTAGCAAAGGTGAAAAGATCAAACAAGTCGAACAGTTTAAATATCTAGGGTATATAATTTCTGATGCCAAAAGTTTCACAGTAATAAAACAGAATTGCAATGGCTAAGGCGAGTTTCAATCGAATGAGCCCAGTCCTGAAAGACACAAACTTCTCAATGACTACCAAAATGAAAGTTCTGAAATATTACGTATGTTCAACACTTCTATATGGCTGTAACGCTGGACAACCATTAACGACAGTGAAAATAAAATAGAAGCAACAGAAATATGGTTTCTTAGGAGACTGCTGAGAGTATCGTGGAAGAAAAAGAAATCAAATGATGTAATGCTTGATGAAGCCCACATAGGACGCTCACTGTTAAAAACGGTCAGGAAACAACAAATGCAGTTTTTTGGGAGACCTGAATAGACATCATCTCCATCATGATCATCATCATCATCATCATCATCATCATCATCATCATTATCATCATCATCATCATCATCACCATCATCATCATCATCATCATCATCATCATCATCATCATCATCATCATCATCA
>NW_004797715.1:63546-93728 GCF_000002075.1 Aplysia californica | reverse complement strand
CCCCCTCCTCTCTCTACCATTTTTGGCTTTAGTGTTCCCTTCTCTCTGGCCTTTGCGATTTGTACTCACCGCTCCTTTAAATGTTGAGACATGTATGTACGCTCTTTAGTGTTTATAGTATGTGTATATCTTATCTAGATTCTTGCCAGTTATTTTTGTGAATGTTCCTGAGGAAGCCCGTTGAGGGCGAAACGTTGAACTGTGGATAATATATATTTTTTTGGAAACACAACAAGGTCTTAACTGTTTTAATATCATCATCATCACTATCATCATCATCATAAACAGAGTAGATTTTAAAAAATAAAAACTTGTATAATGGTTTGACAAATTGTGGACAAAAAAATATACAGGTTAATGGTTGGAGAATTGTACAGTTGTTTAAAAAAACATGAGGTTAAACGCTTCGACCGCATCTTTTTGTTGAGCATGAGTGGAAAAATACCCATGAAGAGTAGGACTATAAAGGATTCTTCATTGCCATTAAAAAGACGGGGTTCTCATAACCAGACACATGGTACATCGATGACCCAAGAAGTGAATTCGTCAGCGAAGAATACGTCAACACGTTTGCCGATTGTTCTCGATCTTGGGTTGTTAGCGGAGCTTTCATAACTGTCTACCCTTCAAGTGAAGGGTCGTTGACCTGAAGACCACGCCTCTTGAATAAACTATGATGAAAGGAAAGTTAAACCCATACCCCAGGCGTTTGTTTTTCGCGGACAGGGCGCATGAAGACCCAGGTGAAAAGTTTCTTTTTGTTTTGTTTTGCTTTTTTTTTACAGTCCAGTATTTCCGTCTGTTTCCGGGCACGTCGTATCGCTCTCAGCCTGGGTTGGCACAGATAGTCGGAGTGGAAGATGCGCGAACCCTAAACGATCTATTATGTTGGTGGGATGTTAAACACCTAAAAATACTTAAACAAATACCGTATAATATTATACATTACCACACCACATTGCACAATAACACAACGCCATACCATTCCTTTAGATTCCATACCATACCATACCATACCATGCCATACCATACCATACCTTTCCCTACCATACCATACCATACCGTACCGTCCCGTGCCGTAATATACTATACCGTAGTCAAAGTAGTCGATTCAAATACGTCGAATTTTTGCGAGCAAAAAGTTTTGCCTCCAAGTTCATAATTTTTTAATTACTGATGCTACATACAAAAGTTATACACGAAATGAAAGCTTAAGATGTCTGCTACATGACGTACCTTTACTTTTCAACATAATCGCCTTCTTTGTCGATGCAGATCCGCCAATGTCGAATAAGTTGTCGCATGCCGTCGGCGAAAAATTCATGTGGTTTTCCTCTGAACTGGCGACGCACATCTTCTTGGATTTCAAAGTCATCTGCATAACGTTTTCCTTTGAGGTACTCCTTCAACTTAAGAAAAAGATTAAAGTCAGATGAACTCGTGACAGTCGTGCTCTAAGTTTTCTGAGGGTCTCAATATATCGTTCAGAGTTGATAATGAAACCCTGTTCCAAAAACTCCATATGAATCAAACCATCGCAGTCCAAAACACTGTCGTAAGCACTTTCTTTGCAGATGAAATAACTTCTTGGGGATAGGAGACCCAGTATGACTTTCGATTGTCTTTTGCTCTCTGTGTCATAATGGTGAACACAAGTCTCGTCTCCTGCGACTATGCGGCGTAAGAAAGCTTCACCTTCATCAGTATAACGAGCCGGGAGTTCATCACTAACTTGACTTCGGTTCAATTTCAGCTCGGGTGACAACAAGTGGGGAACCCACTGTGCACACACTTTCCTGTAACCCAACACATCATGGATAATTTACTGAGCACTCCCTACAGAAATCCTTAACATTTCACTGACATCACTTACTTTGATCCCGCCGGTTTGCTTTGATGATCTCATCCACTCTCTCCTGGTGTTGAACATCACTGGCAGAGTCGGGAGGACCACAATGAGTTTGGTCATGCAAATCTGTCTCTGCAGGACTGGTTTCAGCGAACTCCTTTGCCCATCTTCGAACAGTACTTACATCTACACATGCTTCACCATAGACAAGCTTCATTCGCCTATGAATATCAATGGGTGCAGCTCCCTCTGCAGTAAAGAACTCAATAACAGGTCTTTGCTTTTATTTTTTTATAGTAGAGGGTTTTACAGCGCTCGGAACTGCATAAAGACATATGAGCGCCAAGGGGTGGGTGTCAACAGAGAAGTCATTACAGGGAATCAGACTTACTCTGCTTACCTGTTTAGCTTCAACAGCACAATATCTTCTTCGACTATCAAGGCTCCCGGAAATAGCAGGTCACAAGAGTGAAAAACATACAAAAGAAGTAGAGGAAATGACAATAGTAAAGATTAGGAAAGAAAAAGCAGCAGTTCCCTGTTGTAGATCAGGCACAGTTATGAGAGTGACAGGAATCAGCCCATTTACAAATCTACAGTGCTTGAACGAGAAATGTCCCCCCTTTGAGAATGGCCTAAAGACACTACAGTCCGTGGCACTGCCCCGGGGGGAAGCACTTTGCTTTAAGCGCACATTCATAGGTTTGCTGGACGCCATTTTCTCGGCGAAAATGTACCTTAGCTTCCATGATGTAAACAGCAATAGCATAAAGGTGTGACATCATAGTATAATTCTGGTTTGTTTGTTGTTGTTTTGTTGTTTGTTTTTGTTGTTTGTTTGGTTGTTGTTGTTGTTTGTTTGGTGGTTGTTGGTTGTTGTTTTTGTTTTGTTTTGTTTTGTTGTTGTTGTTTTTTTTTGGGGGGGGGGGGTTGAGAGTATACATATTGAGAGTCAATTGTGTACAAATTTCATGAAGATATCTTGAATAGTTTAAAAGTTATTGGAGAGGAGGCAAAACTTTTTGAACGACCCTAGTATGTTGTTATAAGACGCTGCAGGGCGTGATTTTCAAGACATAAACTGTTGATTTGCAGATGTACCAACAAAGAAAACGTTTAACTTTCCTTCTATATCTAATTATGTGAAACAGCCCAAGGGTTATCTGGACACGGATTTCTGAAACAATGCCAAGTTCTACCCTGAAGCTTTCGGGTCCAAATGAGACTTCGATGTTGTTTTGATCGCAATCAAAGCCATCACCGTCATCATAAAGTGCCAGATCTGTAACAGACATCGATGATAACAGATCGCAATGCTTCTTTGCTAGAAGCTCATTTTTTCAAGTTAAACTTGTCTTTAATCATCTATTCATACACACATTCAACCTCTAAATTCAACACGTCAATTACCACAGAAATAATATCTGAGAAATCTCTCAGTTTGTCAGCACGCCTCACCCGTCACCCATCTATCAAGGTAAGTTGCTTTGGGCCTACCCCAGTCTTAGATGACTTCCATTTTTTTTCTCAATAACAACGGGTTATTAAAAGCATTTAACTATGTCGATTCATGTGTCCAAGAAACTGCATTACTTCTTCCTTATCGTTGTTTTAATTACTGAGTGGCCCTTGTGGGTTTCTTTCAGAATCACCCAAAGAGATTGTATCTCACTTGATTTCTATTTTCTGTCATGAAAGTCTCAACAGACTCTTAAGAAACCCCACAAATGATGATTCCGTTTTATTTTCAATGTCTTCGTTAATTGTCCATCATTCTCGTCCTAATAGAAAGGTTGACCACACATGAGCTTTTAGAATGTTTATCCCGGTAGTGATGGGGTTATTTCCATTCTTAATTAAGGACTAGACTCAGTTTTATTGAAGCTATATTTTTAATGCAGCTTTTATTACGCCTCTATTGAAACAATTAAGATTAATCAGGGTGCAGGAGTCCCACTTTGCCTTTTCGGACCAAGATTGGCTGAGAGGGACAAACTATTTCCAGCAGAAGGACGAAACAGTATTGCAAGTGTCATTAGGTATTGCAATGTTTTATTTTTGTGGAACATTTAGCTTTGGATGTAATCTTATATACCGAACATAAAAACAGCTGAACTTGTCTAATTAACTGTTTTACGTTCGCCTACGAGACTTAAATTAAGGTCCACTGCATTTAAGAACTTACCCTTCATTGTGTTTCCATTACATTCAACATTATCACTTTACGTTCTATTTCGTCACTCTAATAGCTGTATTTAGTAGGACTTGTTCTGAGTCTACAGCTAGAACTGTGTCATCGATTCAGGCTATATGATCACATTCATATTTTCTATTCAGTTAGATTTTTGGACTATTTCCTGTTTTTCTAAGGACTACTTGTTGAGGAGGATAAAAATCAATTTATTTGTTGGAAAAATATCAAATTTTAAAATTTTCAACCGAAATTGACTTAAATGTAAAACTTTGCAACGTCTTAATAATCAACCATATTGCTTCATTTTAAATATTCAGTATTTGTGCATTGAAGAAAAAATTTATACAAAATTGTTGATAAACGCAAGGAAAGTGTTCGCTATCTAAATCTCCAACTGTAGACAATTTCTCTTCATACAAACTCCAGTCCACCACTGAACATTTTGAATAACCCTGTGGCACGTTTCTGGGTCGATCCTTTGGACCTCCTGTTCAACATTAAGATTCAAATGTGCAATTGTTTGTGGGTGTTTCCCCAAGCCTCTGTCTATTTTATTTTAAAAGGTAAAAACTGAAGAGGCTCAAGATGGAGAAAGGGGTGTGGCAACCATTCGTTTGTAAATTTTTGGCTTATAATGCATTCACCAAAACCTTTTTTCCAACCATATCTATGCCACTCTTGATGTGTGGGTTTCGGCACCATCCCACCTGTATAGCCTGTATAACATAACACGTTCTCCCCAAAATGCTCCAAAACGTTTCTCGGCTCGTTGAGATATCTATTTGAGGTGACTGCTGTAGCTTTGCCGTCCTTGTCCTGAAACCAGAACGGGCCGACCACGCCCCTGTAGCTATTTAAACGTTTACAAAATAACAAATGTTGCGTTTTACCCAGTTTGGGTTGGAATTTTTAAAACCTGGTATTTTTCGAAAGCATCCATTGATTTTCTTCATATCAAGACACTAGGCGTCTTTATGTTTGAATTTTATTTGTTCGAATTTTTGCTGAAATTAATGTGTTGGTGACCGAGTTGTTACCCTTTACGTGGGTCCCTTCTTTTTAGACACCCTTCATTCAGGATGTCCTTTTCATGGACAAAGCTATATTCTTTTAGTATCTCTGGTCATAAGCGTTTTCTTATTCTTTCCATTTATAATCAGGTAGTATCAGGTCATCACTGAACCCACCCATCGTTCTGGCCACACACTTGACGGGGTCGTCATCAAGAAAGACTCGGACACTTTTAGAAAAATGTATGTTGTAGACAAACTATTTTCTGACCATTACTTCATCTTACTTGTGTTGGATGTGACTAAGACCAAGCCTGAAAAACATTCTGTGTCTACAAGGAACATCAAAAGAATTGACATTATTAAGTTTAAAATGGATTTGTTGAAATCTTTAAGTAACTTTAAAACAGTCTGTGTTGATTTGTATAATTCCACTGTTAGGGCAGTTCTTGACAAGCACGCACCACTTATAACTCGTCGTCTGTCGACTAGACCGTATGCACCATGGTTCGGGGTTGAGGTGAAAGCGGCCAAAATCGAATGCAGGAAGGCAGAGAGACAATGGCTTAAAACAGGGCTCACCATCCAAAAGCACATTTGTGAGGCAGCGTGGTGGAATCAGTCTCTCGTCAAAATAATCAAAGTGAAGAAACTTGCATCTTTCTGCTGGCTTGTGAATTTGTATCAAATTTTTGTTTATTGGCTCAACAGCTTTTATGTCCATTAATAACATTTATGTGTAAACTACCCCCAAAAAACGTTTATTAAAGGTACAAAAAATGTAAATTTTCAGTTTTCAAGGACTCTCACGCATTCAAAGATACCAAGCTTTGGCGGTCATTTTCTCCCTTATTTTTCCTCTGAAATCAGGTTACCCTATTTACTTCAATCACAAATATTTCGACTTCTATTAAAGATAGATGGGTACTTTTTTCACCAAAAGATAGGCAAATGAACAGTCTTTAAGATGACACAAATAACTCCACATGTCCAAAAATTGACGAGTGCCTGATTCCACCACGCTGCCTCACATTTTTAGATTAAAGAAGCAAGAGCTGGAATTTGTAACTAAATGTGCTAAAAATAATAATAATAATAATAATAATAGATAGCATTTGTATAGCGCATATCCCCGCTCAAAAGCAGGCTCTATGCGCTTTACACTACATTATTACCCCAGCAGACCATAGAACACTCCGAAACATTCTCAGCTTCCCGGGAAGCATACAGTGCGAGCAGCCGATTAAGCGCTCAAACACTAACAAACTGACAAGATCTTTCGCTGTCTATAGCCGGGTACCCATTCCCACCTGGGTGAAGTGAGGAAAATTCGTGTAAAGTGCCTTTCCCAAGGACACAACGTCGGGTCCTTGACGGGATTCGAACCCACGACCTTACGGTTGCGAGTCCGAGAGCTTAACCACTAGGCCACCGACGCCACAAGAAATACTATGTTTCTAAATTGGAAAATTCAAAATCATGTAAACAATTATTCAGCATTTGTGATGGACTATTAGGGAGGGTCAAAGAGACAAGTCTCCCGAATTCTTTTAGCGATCAAGAACTACCCGAAAAGTTTGCTTTTTATTTTACAGATAAAGTCCAGAAACTAAGAAACGACCTTGATGACTATGAAACATGTTGTGATTTTGATGTATATGATTGTGTGATTTTTGATCATTTTAAACCTGTTTCTGAAGAATACATTAAATCTGTAATTCTAAAATCCCCTAGCAAACATTGTGATCTCGACCCTGTCCCTAGTTCTCTGTTGTCTTCCTGCATTGACGAACTGATCCCATTTCTTATTAAATTTATAAATAATTCTCTAGTGTATGGATCAGTACCAGATTCGTTTAAAATCTCTCTAGTAAAACCTTTGCTAAAGAAACAAAACTTAGATCAGAATGTCATAAAGAACTATAGACCTGTTTCAAATCTACCTTTTTTGTCTAAAATCCTTTAAAAAGTTGTCCTCGAGCAGCTTCGTCATCACTTACAAGAAAACAATCTGTTAGAGCCATTCCAGTCTGCCTATCGAGCTAACCACAGCACAGAAACAGCACTTCTTAAAGTCATGAATGACAAGCTTACCGATTGTGATTCTGGAAAAGTTGTTTTGCTGAGCCTTTTAGATCTATCAGCAGTTTTTGATAGAATTGACCATCACATTTTATTGAAACGATTAGAAGTGTCTTTTGGATTATCCGGGACTGCCCTTAGCTGGTTTTCTTCTTAAATGTCAAATCGTTACCAATCTGTTTTTGTTAAAGGGCTTAAAACATCAGATCATGCTCTTAAGTATGGGGTCCCCCAGGGCTCAGTCCTCGGTCCAGTTTTATTCACCATTTATACTCAACCACTTGTCAAGGAAATAGTTAAATATGACTTAAAATACCATTTCTATGCTGATGATACCCAAATTAATGGTTCAACATTGTTTACCAACTTAGATTAACTTGTCCATCGTGCTGAAAATTGTATTGCCTTAGTGAAAAACTGGATGAACAAAAATAAATTGATGTTAAATGATAATAAAACAGAAGTCATTCTGGCAGGCAATGCAAAGTCTGTTAAAGAGGTTGACCATGATCACATTACAATTGGTGAAGCAAAAATTTTATTTTCAAGAAAAGTTAAGAATCTTGGCATCTATTTTTATTCTAGTTTGTCAATGTCGGCTGAGGTAAATCATCTGATCAGCTGCATGTATTTAGAAATAAGAAAAATTAGTAAAATACGTCATCTGATCAATACCAAGTATACTGCTTTACTAGTAACTAGCTTAATTTTATCAAAACTCGATTATTGTAACTCCTTATTATCAGGAATATCCCTGGAGAAAGTCAAAAGACTTCAAACTGTCCAAAACAATGCAGCACATTTAGTTTTACGGAAAAGAAAGCGAGACTCTGCTAAACCTCTTTTACGAACTTTGCATTGGCTTCCTGATGAGAAAAAGATTGTGTACAAGTTCGCCACCATATGTCACAAATGTTTGAATGATAATGCACCATCATATTTATCAAATCTGTTAAGACTGTACATTCCAACTCGCAGTTTAAGGTCATCAGCTGACAAAAAGAAATTTATTTTACCATCTATGAAACTTAAAACATGGGTAAAAGGGCATTTGAATACCAAGGCCCAAAGATCTGGAATGCTTTACCAAGTACGTTGAGAGAAATCAAATCTTTTGATTCATTAAAATGTCAGCTGAAGTCGTTTCTGTTTTTAAATTAATAAGATGAATATTTGGAATAATTTTCTTTAGTCAGAACACAATGTTCTATGTTCCTGTTGTATGTTGTACTGTATTGTAAAGCGCTCAGAGCCTGTGTACTTTATTCGGGATTGAGCGCCATATAAATGTCATTTATTATTATTATTACTCGCTGCGAAATTTGTGTCAATTGAGTCAAAAGACGCAATGCTGTTTTCGGAAAAAACTCTGTGGCATCCAGTGATGATTTAGGTAAAGCTAAAAAAAAAACTGATTCTTTCAAAAGGTTCTGGAGTCATACGTTTGCAGGTTGTTACTTTATTGCTTAACATCGTCATCATCATCATCGTTTAAAATACGGAGTAGGAGGGACAGTCTTGCTTGATTTACAGACCAAAAAAATATATAAATATAAAACGATCGTCTGGATTCTCATTCCTGAAATAAGAGCAAGTGGTAGATACACAAACATAGCTTTACTTTTCATGGAATTATTAGAATTCTTGAAGTTGTCAATTCAGGGGTGAATATTTTTGTGTCTAATAGTACCAGTTCAAATTATCACGAAATGAAATCAGTGACCAAATGTTGCAAAGAATCTCAATGAAGCGGAACTCTCAAGTAGAGCAATCATAGCTGTACCTACAAGTACATAATACAGTCAAGCACGGCTAAGTTGAGCACGTAATTGATTGATATATCGTCGTCAATCAGTAACCAGTGCACTAGCACGAAGAACATAGAATAGTGCTAGAAAAATGAAAAGGACAATGCTGAGTGGCACTATCGAAACCCAGTGCCGGTCATTTCCTGGCACTGTGTGTCGAGAACTGCTAGTACAGGTATTGGAAGTGACGCCGGGTGGTGAGGTAAGAGACTGTGTGACTCTCGTCTGGCGTCTCACACCTCGCGCCATGATCAATTTTTTACATAATTATCGCCGCTGAATCAAAATGTATTTCATTCTCGGAATCAGCGTATCAAAATAATCAAAGTCGCGCAAAACCTGATTTGATGTCATATTTAAACTTAGACAAGCTTCGTTTTTTATTATACATTTGGAATCTGAAGTCATGTAGCAAGGTCACCCGCTGCGTTGTGCATCTGACGTCACAACTGGTAGGCCTTGGCCTACTGTACACACTGCACACTTCACGGGGCGGTACTAGTAAAAAACCGTTGGTTTCGGCTCCTTCCTAGAGCCGGTACTAGAGGCCTGGTGCCGGTACTGACATCTACTCCGGTAGAACCGGTACCTGCCCATCCCTAAAGGGCAGATTGAAAACATATACAAACAAGAATGCCAGAACTAACAATTTGAAAGAGTAGCTGTCCTTTTTTAAAAAAATCAAAATAATGTTTGAAATACATTCACACCAATCCATGTTTAAGTTTATTACCTGAAAAAAGCAATTGAATCAAAGATTATTTTTTTAGTTTCTTCTTTCATGGATAAAACAAAAGAATGACATCTTGGTTACCGGCACTATGAATTCCCTCTCCACATACTCTGTATATTTGTGATACTTGTACGTTTCTGGAATTGACGAGTGATTCTGAAAAGTTTATTTGTAACCGAATTACTCAAAGTAAAAGTGTTATTTTTATCAGGTTACATTTCAACACTGTCGATCACTTTTACCGTGAAGGAAAACTAACCAACAGAACAGTATTGTTTATACTCACATACAGACCCTCAGTTACAGACACAAGATATAGATGAACGATTATTAACAACAATGATGTTTAAGCCACACGCGTTTAATTAGTATTCTGATAGTAATTTGATAATATTCAGGATTTAAAGATTTGAAAAGTCATACGAAATATGTGATTTTCAAGATAATTAAGATGATAGGAGTTAAATGGATAATATAAAAATTGACCTTCTCTATCTTTGTTATGTTAGATAGCAGAAGCAAAGTAGCCTGCTATAGTAGATGCACTTATACAGCCAAGTTATCCCTTTCAGTCCCATGATTGGAAGTAGACCTTTCCGTTCCATCCCACAGAAGAGCAATCAAAGTCTGATGTCAAATTAAATCGTGTCTACTTTCAGTCAGTGATATAATCTAGATCTGCATCAGTCATCGTAACTGTGAAGTATAATACAAATTCAGAATATCTGTTATTCGAGAACAACGGTAACACAATAAATTAAACCCCCAAAAAAACAACCAAAAAACAACAACAGAACAAAACAAAACAAATAAACAACAAAAAACGAGTGAGACTATGAGTAACTGTGTATTGAGACTATGGGTAACTGTGTATGTACAAACTTTATAACTTTAATTGTTTTTAATTGTCGAATTGTTTTTATATTGTTATTATGTATTGGAGTATCTTACTCCTCTCAGGGTGTTAATTGTTTTCTCTAGGTATAAAATTAAAATATTATTATTTCACATGATTGTTTTCTCTTACGTTTGGTGGTGTCTGTCTGGCTGTCTTTCGTCTCTCCAAAACACGTGTCTGCTTGCTTGTTTAACAGTCTATTCCTCCCCCCCCCCCCCCACCCCCACCCCATTTCTTTTTGCCCTTGTAATCCTTCACATCTATCTCCAGTTCGCACGGCTCTCGTCGACAATCCCGTCTTCTCATTCTCATCAAATAAATAAATTGTCGTAACAGCACACAACTCGTTTTTTACATCCTTTGTAGTGAGGGTGCGTCATGTCTGAACGTTGGCTTCTTTTAAAACAGTACGTGTGCATGTCTGAGAAAAGGGCCTGCATGTGCAATGGGAGTTATTGAATTCACCCCCCCCCCCCAACACACACACACACACTCACACACACACACACACACACACACTCACACACACACACACACACACACACACACACACACTCACACACACACACACACACACACACACACACACACACACACACACACACACACACTTTTCCAAAAAAGAAACCCATAAAAATAGATCACCTGCCGAAGAAACATATCACGAACTCGTCTCCCGTTGGTAGATCTATTTGGAGTGCCATATGAAGCAGTAGATCTAGCGGTGAAATTGATTGCTGGCCACAACCAAAGCTGCTGCATTCTCTTACTGTGTGACCTTTGCTTGTCACTACAGCGAGCGTGACATAAGTACAGGCACTTTAGCTTGTAATACTTGACACTTAATTTGTACACCCTTGTGGCTCCAGAACGAGACATAGACTACACCGCCCCCCTCCCCTTTTTTCCCTCCCGTCACTCGTACACACACACACACACACACACACACACACACACACACACACACACTCACTCTCACACACACACACACACACACACACACACACACACACACACATGTTATTGTTAACTGTATCTGTCCATAAAACCATCTTTCCTGTTGACTCAGGATTTTTCAGGTATCCCAAATTGTTTTTTAACATATTATTATGGTGCGGGTTGGCTTGTAGTTGTTTGGGGTTGTTTGTTTGGGGGTTTTTTGCCCCTCTGGAATCCTGACTTTTTCCGCAGCCTTTTTACTGCTACTCCTTGGCTCCTTCCTATTTTGTCTTTCAGTCTTACGCCTGATCTTCTGGTAAGAAAGATCTACACCTAGCCTTCTCGAACAAGGGCGAAATATCGGAGGTCCTGTGTACGAGCTGCGCACGTTAAAAATCCCTTGGTAGTCTAAAATCGATAAAAGTAGGCTTCTGCCGCCATCCGGGCGTCATTCAAAATTTTCTACCAACCGAAAAATGTTAAATGTGTCC
The DNA here is from genome assembly GCF_000002075.1 of Aplysia californica. Classification (NCBI taxonomy): domain Eukaryota; kingdom Metazoa; phylum Mollusca; class Gastropoda; order Aplysiida; family Aplysiidae; genus Aplysia; species Aplysia californica. Next base: position 81,724 of record NW_004797715.1, on the reverse strand, counting down.
CGCGAGCTCATATGACCGTTTGCAGTTGCAAGCGCTGTAATACACTTACCAAAAAAAAGTCGAAATACTTTCCACTAAGAAGTGGAGTTGCCTTGTGTTGGAGGTTATCTCAGCGTGAAAATGGGCACCAAAGTTTTGTGGTTTCTCAAGTTGGAAACTGTAAATTTACCTTTTTTTTGTGTAGTAAAGAGTGCTTTAAAATAATACACAAAAGGAGTTAAGCCTAAAGAAAAAATAAATGCCCAACATTTGAAAAAAATGTATGTCGGTTTCCTCGACTTCATCATTTTGACGATAGACTGTTTTCCCAATAATGTTAGACATTATATGGACAAACAGATCACTACACCCAAGATTTGATAGACTGGTTTACTGACAATGTCGAGCTGCCATGCCAACGGACGCAGATATACATCTTTATGAAAACGGTATAATAGATGAGTTACGGAGTGCGTTAAAAATATGCCCAGTAAGCAGGGGCGTCTCGTGGGTCTCAAAAGTTGGTGTGCACAATGAACTTAAAGCAGGTTGAAGATAGTCAAGAGCAAGGTACATTAGAAGTATTATTCATCCTATCTGTTCAGAGAAAATCTGTTTGAAGAAGAAGTCTACGCCTCATTCTTTTGCTGCAGCTAAGGTGTCCATTACTCTGTTGACGAAGTTCGGGATGCTGTAAATTATGTCTTTGTGGATCGACAAAAACGTCAGTGCGATTTCTAGGATTTTGCTTCTTCTCTGTAACTGTAAGTAGTATCGAGTTTGTAGTCCTTCAGAGTTGAACAAAGGCCCTGGATTGTACGACACTGAGTAAGCTTAAATGTTTCATTGCAATATAATATTTCTAGTTCTGTTTTTGACACGATTTTATGCAAACAGAGCAGCTTTCTATTGTACGATCCAAAAGAACTGTAGGAAAAGACTTTTGATAGCCTTGGAATTAGGAGGGGTCGACGATTGATAGTGTATTGATATTATTTTGCTTCAAGAAACAGTCAACAATTAGATCAACTACTTTGCCTCATGCCTCCTTTGCAGCAATTTAGTTGGTGTTTTGATTTCTGCGTCTCCTCGGGAATTTTACTTGTTGATGAAACACTTATACTGTTTTTAATTTCCTCAACTACTGCTTTAAACGTGTCAAAGGCTTGTTGGGCTGCTATGGGCCTTGTACATCTGTGTTGGAGGACCCCATACACAATGTCAACATGCGAGAACAATTTGTTTTTTAAAAAGTGCAAAAAGAAGAGAAATGTATCGCTCTTTAATACATTCAAGAGATCACTTGCTTCGTGGGTGGTATTATCGTCCCTTTGTTAAGACTGAATTTCTTCAAGACAGAGCTGGATCTCTCCTTTCCAAGTGAAGACTGTGCTAATAAGTCGAGATTGAAAATTCCAACCTGTTATAGGCGGCAGTGGAATATCCCGGTCAAAAACTAGTCTGAGAATGCCGATGCGCTCTGTGGAGGGGGCAAAAACTTTCGAAGAGCATGCAGTGTTAGCGGAAAATATCCTGCAGTCCAATATGCCCTGACAAGCGTGCTTTAAAAACAGCTTCAGCTGGTGCGCATTGCCATGAATAAAGACAGCATGAGGGAAAAACATTGGCGCACCTGAATCTGCACACCAGAGACTCTCCCGCTTATTACAGCTGCCCCATCGTAGGTTTGGGAGATCAGCTTCTCATTGACGCTGAATTGTTCTAAAGCTTCGTTTTGGGTGGAAGCGAGCCCTGATGAAGCTCTATCTTTGGCTTCTTAAAGACTTTAGAAACCGCTCTACCTGTTTTCCGTCCTATATATACCTCAGAATCATCACAAAATGTATGTGACAAATTACCAGCATGAGTTGCTTCGTCAGCCTGAACAGAAAAAAGTTGGCAGAGCGTACGTCTTTACTCAGTTCTTAGTGGTATATTGTTTTTTGAAAATGCAGTCCAGCAGTTCGTTTTGTATTATTTTGGAAGTATATTGTGCAACAATAGCGCTCTGCAGATGATCAAACAATACCCGGTCAGTGTTAACGTCTCTGTACAGTAAATTAAGAAAGATACCTCTGTTCCCCGACAAATCACCCTTTCATGATCGCGAAGGGCGAGTTCGTGAGTTCCATAGAACAAAATGCACTCGATAACCTTGCACAATACGTGCTTGTTCTTTCTCACCTGTTCGTTATGATGAGATATTGCAATGCGATGACCAAATATAAATCCGAAAGTGCGATATGTAACGGCATTGTTGATGTGCGCTCAATTGATGACTCGTGCCTTTAACTCTTTGTTTCACATGGACGAGATCAATAACACCTATCTTAGTACGTACCTTGGGGTTGGTCAGGACTCTATAATTCTTTCACTCTCCTTGACACTTTGCTTTAGAGAATTGAGTTCATTTGCACGCAAAAAAATTAACGTCATTAATCCTGCATTGGAATGACCCACTCAAGTAATGGAACTTTCACCACTACACCATTCCAAGTAGATTTCTGGGCTTTTTAACACAGTGACCTAAATACGTCGTGTTGACCTCGCTCAAGTTCAGGGTTACAGAGGTGGGGCTAGAGATATAAATGGTAAGACAATGGACCAATCGCACATCACTGTGAGCACTCCGGTGGATTGCTCCGAAGCTATCATAATACGGGCACTAAATTGTGTAATGTAACGCGAACTGGTCAAAGATCGTGTTATTTTTAGACTACCTCTATAGAGTCTATGGGTTTTGTTCGGTCAGTGCACATTGAGATTGTGCCGCCTTATTAATATCTATGTACTACGAAACTCACTCTAAAGATCATCGTTGTTTGGATCAGCTCATAGATCAATTTTGGAGTTAGATTACCACCACTGAACGTGCTATTTATTACTTGGATGAAGCTCGAGGACTTGCTATGGCATAGTAGATGTTGTAGAGTGCTACAGATGCACTAATGACGGATTAAGCTCTGGCGAGGAACGTGTACAAAACATTGAAGGGATAGTAGTTATTCAAGGTTCTTTTATTGCCTCATTGTGGGCGTTGTGCGCATTAAAATGTTTGGGCGGCAGTGCACGACCGTGCTCAATGGGCGAGCCTCCCCTGCCAGATAGGTGTAGACAGCATTCCAGTAGAACTTTCTCAAATATTGTATATTTTAGTATAGCTACCAAATAGGTTTATCATCTTTTCCACAAAGAAAAATACAATAAACAATGACTTTTTATCGGATACTTAGAATTGTTATCGTTCAATTTCTATATCATACCAAACTGACAAGTTTAGTCCTATTTGACAAGCTCACAGCAATCCTAACAACTTTCCAACGAGGCAGTCAGTGGCAATACACAACGAATGTAGGTTTAGTAAACGGTCTGAAAAATGTAAAATAATTATACACTCGTACGGATTAAATAGCCAGTTACAGTTATGCGATGTTCACACACATAGGAGTAACGAAGCCGAGTTAGACAAAATTTCTAAGTCTAGCAGGTCGTGGCTTCTCTGGATACATTTCGCCGAGCAATCGACCTCCCTCCCCGAGTGATATTTCATACTCGCAGTGTGAAATCATTTCACTGGAAGCTTGCCGATATTTTCAAACATGCTTAAAAATTTCACCAAACGAAAAATGAGTCGCCGAGTCAATAACTCGCTCGGGGAAAACTCGGAGAGGACTCGGGGAGGACTCGGGGACTGCCAGTGTCAGAAATATCTCGGCGCGCAAATTTGCATACGTTACCGGGTGACAGTGACACGCCGACGAGATCTGAATGGTAGCCGAGTTAAATTTCATACTCTGCGGGTTAAATTACTACTCGCTGTTTAAAAATCATGCACTCTTGAGGATGGTGGGGACAATTTTCTCCAATAGTTCTTGGAAAAACTCTCGAGAAGCTCTGTGGAGGTTCATGCCACATCCTTCAACTTGCAGTGACTTGCAGTTCAGTCATCAGCTTCTCAAATTGTCCTAAGTTCTTATGAGCTTTGGTCTAACCTAACAGGTCCTCCTCCTCCTCCTCCTCTTCCTCCTCCTCCTCCTGTTCTCCTCTTCTTGCACCAGCACAACAGCAAGGGCACCACTAATATGTATACATGAAGTATACATCCATCGTGTGTGTCAAATGAGACATGTTGAAGGAATAAGCACAAACAGTTTGCCCCTTCCCCCTCTTTATACTATTATAACATTGCACGCCGACTAGGCGAGTTTGTCGGCGTATGAAATTTTATTCGGCCGCTGCGTTTCTGGGCTTGCAGCTCGGCGATATGCTCGCCGTCCTAAATTAATGCTCGGCGAGCGTCTCCCTGAGTGCTCGCCGACACAGTAATGTCAACAGTCATGGCCAGATGCTCATCACGATTAAATCCGAATTTGGCATGATCTTATCGGGAATTGCTCGTCGGCTCTACTCCTGTGTGTGTGTGAACCTCATTTTTGTTATTTTATGTCTTGGATATTTGACGAAAATGCGATGGTAATTTTGATGATATCTGAAGTTATCAGAACTTTCAAACTGAATGAATCAGTAGATCAACTGGTCATAAGATTATAAATTCAGCCTTGGCTGTCTCCTGTCACTGCAAAACAAAGAGAGCGCATCTTCAATTAACATTTGGTTAAATTTAGCGATTTAGCGCACAGCCCATTATTAGAGGTAAACTAAATTGTCTAGTGTAATTAGTGTTATTACTACTTATACTGTATAAGTGTTAGCAACGGCGTCGGTGGCCTAGTGGTAAGGCTACCGGACTTGTAATCGTGAGATTGCGGGGTCGGGGGTTCGAGCCGCGGGCCCGACATTGTGTCCTTGAGAAAGTCACTTTACACGAATTTTCCTCACTTCACCCAGATGGAAATGGGTACCTGGCCATAGAAAGCGAAAGATCTTGTCAGTATGCTAGTGTTTTAGCGCCTATAAATGGCTGCTTGCCCTGTATGCTTCCCAGTAAGTTGAGTTTGTTTCAGAATGCTCTCAGGTCTGCTGGGGTAATAGTATAGATTGTGAAGCGCAAAGAGCTTGCTGTTGAGCATGAATTTGCGCTATACAAATGCTATCTATTATCTATTATTGTTATTATTATTATTATTATTATTACTATTATTATTATTATTATTATTATTATTATTATTATTATTATTATCATATATAATAATCACTGCTTCCCTTCCTAATTTTGAAACATTGTGCCAGTGTATTCTAGATTTATCCATTCATCTCTTCTTCTGTCTGCCTCTCCTTTCGTCCTCTCTGTACAGTGCCTTGTAGAATGGTTTTAGCGAGGCTGAGAAACGGGTGACATGGCCAAAACATTTCAGCTTGTGTTGCTTGACCAACGATAGAAAGTGGAAGTAAGGTGGAATTTAGACGGATGGGCTCCAACATGCGACATTGCCCAAGACACGCCTATTTGATACCAAGCCAGGCCCCTTAATTGCTTCCATTTGCCTTTGTTCAAGTTGTCTTTTAATGCCACCCCTTACATGCTGTAGTGCTAGATTTCATGGTTCATGGCAAAATCTCTGTTCCAACGTGTTGATGATTTCTTGTGGCCTGTTGTGTTTACTGTCCCAAACTCGATGACTGCGAGAAAATAATTAATAACTTCTCCTATGCATTTTGCACGGATCTACACAAATTTGAAATGAATTGATTATATTTAAATATCTGGACTCCATCATCCATGAACTGGTCAGAGGAACACCATTTCATCCGCCATATCTTTGGGTTATTTAGAAAAGGTCTTTTATATTTTTAAAAAGTACACTGAATTCATGTCTGCAGAGAAGATACAAGCCAGGGAGTTGGAATTGATTCCAAATCTAGATACAGTGACCTTCTGAAAGAGAAATGTGGGGTGATGCAAACAATTTAGATTTAGAAGATGCCTATCAAAAAACCATTTAAGGAAGGAAGTAAGCAGCAACAAAACTACCAAAAAGTCTCCAAATTACAGAATCTCAAAGCATGATTCGAAAAGGAAGCCATATCATATTTCTTGGGTCTTTGAGACAAGTAATACTGGGTAACGATTTTTGTTATATATGTGCTTTAGGCACAGTGGCGAAGCGTCTATATTATCAAATAATCACTGCATCCCTTCCTAATTTTGAAACATTGTCTCAGTCAAATTCATCCACAGACGTAAACCTCATAAATAAAAAATGAAAAGGTGTTCATAATCACCAATGAACAGTGTGCCTAACATTCAAAACGGTTAAATTGCCACAGAAATAGCCTGTTCACCCCTATCGGGCCACTCCGTAAGCAGTCGCAAGCTTTGATTTAGTAAGCTTAAAGTGAGGCTGGAAGAGTCTACCAAAAGAGCTGAAGGGAACATGTCACAGCACTCAAAGCTGTTCACCCCTTTCGGGCCACAGTTATAAGCAGTCACAAGCGCTGATTCTGTAAGCTAACTATTACACTGGTCGAGTCTACCTCACAGATGTGAGGGGAACTAACTCCTAATAATATCTTGACTGCTGCGAGTTTTGGGGGGTTTTTCCTCCACTTTTTATTACACCGGCTCCTAGCTGCGAAACGCTAGACAAAAACAGCCAAATGCGAAATAAAAAAATAATAATTGTCATGTTCTACCAACGAGTTTAGACTCACTGGTGTTGCAAAAACAAATGACGTGTAGTACTGACATCTCTGCTTCTTTGCTTTATGTTTGTGTATTCACATCTAAAGATAGATTTTAAATTTGTTGGAATAGACATTTAATTAGATACTTTCCCTCGCGAATTATACTTTTTAGTGGCAAAACTTGTTACCAAAAAAATTAGTTTTACAGTGAACAAATTTTTTTGCGCTAAAGGTTTTCAAAGCATGAATTCAATAATGATCGTGCCACGAATAGAGAAAAAAAATGACAGACTTGCTTTTAAAAGCGATATTGCCCCAGCTGTATTTATTTTTATCTGTAGAAACCACCGACTTGGATTTTTAAAATGTGTAGTTATTGTGGAATTTTTTTAAGAACACAGCTAACAGATGTTTACAAAAACATTGATCTGTTGAGACAAGTTGACACAAGTCATTATGCAAAGGCTGGAGAGTCTATATTCGATAGTTTAGGAAATATTTGACAATAAGTTGCGCCACGAACTTCTCATTGCACTAGAGGTAATTCAAATCATAACCAGTCCTGGTGCTACTCTCTAATGCATAGACATCATCTGCGCTCCATAGTGTTGCGTCACCATGTTCAGATTCATCACTCAAACAAATCAGTTCCTTACTTAAAGAAAAATCATCATTGTGTAGACCTTGTTTTATTGCCAATGGAACAATAGGATATACAACACGTTGTTTGTTGTTGTTGTTGTTGTTGTTGTTGTTGTTGTTGTTGCTGTTGTTGTTGTTGTTGTTGTTTTTGTTGTTTTTGTTGTTTTGGGTTTTTTGGGTTTTGATGTTGTTGTTGTTTTGGGGTTTTTTGATTATGTTGTTGTTGTTTTTGTTGACAATGATGTTGCTGCTGCTGCTACCGCTGCTGATGTTGCTGTTGTTATTGCTGTTGTTGTTGTTTTCTTCTTCTTCTTCTTCTTCTTCTTCTTCTTCTTCTTCTTCTTCTTCTTCTTCTGCTTCTTCTTCTTCTTCTTCGTATCAGTTGGGAAGAAATATTGTTCTGTAAGTTGGAGGTGGGAGGGGGGGGCTCTCGTGGTCCAGAGGTCACATTGTTTGCTTCTTATGCAATAGGTTCCGGGTTCGAATCCGAACAGCGACAGAAAAGATTCTTTTCTACCATTTTCTCCTTTCATCTCCTTTCCTGCTCTTTAACGTTCTGTCGTCGGCTTTTGTCTTTACTTTCTGCAGTCACCCCTTCACCTCCTTTCCCCTTCCTTTTTGGGCTCCTGCCATGTTCTGCAGCCTTTCTACTGTTACTCTTTTGGCTCTTTCTTACTGCTGTCTTTCAGCCATACCCTGATCTTATAGTAGTAATATCTAACACCTATCCTTCTCTGATGAGGGCGAAAAATCTTGGACGTCAAGTGTGCAGGTTGGGCACGTTTAATATTCCTTTCTGCTCCAAAATCGATAAGAGTAGGCTTCAGCCGCCACCACAGCAAAATTCAGAATTCCCTACCAACTGAAAATGTGTCCCGCGCGCTCATATGACCTTACCAAGTTGTGAGCGCCGTAAAATACGTACAAAAAATAATAGCTTGTGATCATCCTAACCATAGTATGGTTACTACGTCCAGTATCGATATAGCATCTAGGAAACGTTTTTCTACTCACAATTTTACATGACAAATGACCAGTGAGGATATTTATTAATCTTTGATTAACCGTTTTGAGGGTCATTTGTTCGATTTGTGATGCCAATGTTCTTGTATTAGATTTTGTTTTAATTGCATTCTTTTCGAAAAAGATACTTGCATTGATTTTCTTTTCAGATTAAAAATACATGAAAATTGAAAGATGTTTTCTCGATTGCAGTTGGCACACCTCTCACTGACAAAAGTGACCCTATTATCTTAAATACAATTTGGGATGTCAGGTGAAGAAAAACCCTTCTTTTTGACAGGGTCATTCTGAAAGGTCATCCTATGAAGAAAAGCAATGAACTATAACACGTAAAATATTATACATGTGAACTCTTTTCTCAGACGTGAAAATGGTGAAATAGTGTAGGTTTCACGCCCTTATCAACACAAGAGGCGGTACCTCGGAATTTAACGTCTATCTCCAAAAGGATTGAGCCAAATGAGAAATTCGTGAAAGGCACCTTTCCCAAGGACACAACGTCGGACCGATCTAAGGCTCCAGAACGACACTCCACAATCTCACGATTACGGGTCTGGTAGCCTAGGCACCTGGCTACCGACGCCCTCTCAGACGTGCACACGTATTGCTAAAAAAGTAACCAACATACAGAAATGATGCACCCTCTCACAAAAGTTTATAAACAATGAGTTGTGTGCTGTTACGACACGTTTATTTTCTGAGAAGACACGATTGTCGAAGATAGCCAAGCGAACTGGAGAGAGAAGTGGGACGTTCAAGATGAGAAAGGGGGAGAGGAGTGGGTGGGATGAAACAGACAGGTGGGCAAGCAGATTGACATAATATGTTTAAAAAGACGAAGGACAGGCCGACAAACAACAAGTACGGTAAGAGAAAAAGAATATTGCTGCTTTTTTTTAATAGAAAAGACAATTTAAAACCCTTGAAAGTGAAATAGGTTACTTGTGTGTTACCAATACTTAATAAGGAAATAACAACAATTAAAACATAACATAAAAACAGCAATGAGGTTTGTGCATACACAGTACATAGTGTTGCTCTTTTTCCGCGATACTGTTATTTTCGACAAATGGATACATAAAATTGTCAACCTCTTACGTGTTCGAGACAGCCGTGCTCGACTGTGTTATGTACTTGTAGGTACAGCTATTGCTCTACTTGGGTGTTCCCTTTTCTTGGGATTCTTTGCAACATTTGGTCAAAGAGTGCTCGATATTTGGAACTCATGTTATAATACACAAAGATATTCACCGACGAATTTACAGCTTCTAGAATCCTAATAATTCCATGAAAAAGTAAAGCTAGGTTTGCATATCTGCCACCTGCTCTAATTTCAGGAACGAGAATCCAGCCGATCACGCTTGCAACACTAGGGATAGAACATGAGATGAATATGATTGAAATGAGAAGAATCATTTTTACAACTTTTTTATCTTTGTTCAAAGAAGATTCCTGCCCTTTGGAACTTGAAGTCGACTGCCGCCATTTTGATTTACGAAGGATGTTGTGGATCAAAACTGCAGTGCACAAGACAACTGTGAACAGAGATGCCAGATAGGAAAAAGAATTGATCGTCGCTGATATGCTCTCGCTAAACTGGCTATTCGGATTGTGTACGAGTCCTATCTTCGTCACATTTGTGTGTGGAAAATACTTTGGTCCCAGACGAACTGCATAAAACACTGGCGCGACGCTTGCAGTTACAGCGAGGTAAATTGCAACAACAGCGGAAGTTGTTCTTCTCTTTGTAATGAGTGTTTTCACTTTGAGAGGCAGAGCAACACACAGACACCTCTCAAACGTGACGTAGGCGGTGAGCCAGCCAGTGATGCGGCTAAAACAAAAACGTGGCCACCCCGCTGTGAGGTAGGCAACGTCTAGAGTGTAGAAAGGCAGATCTGCACCATTAAGTATAGGGTTGACACAGATGCTGTACCAAAACATGAACAAGAGTCCTCCCAAGTCGGAGATGGCCAGCCCAAAGAGAGTAATGTTCACTGTGTTTTTAAAGCCCTGCTTAAGGAAAATAATTACGTTGATGATGTTGCAGATGGCGCCAAAGAAACTAATTACTCCCGCTATAGCCACGAACAAAATGATAACACAAATGTTCAGGACATGGTTGTCAATTAACCCTCTCTGGGCTGTCTCCGGGGTCGTTCCGAGGTCGTGATTTTCTGCGTCCATCTCTGGTCTCACTGAAGGTATATCTGCAGGTTCCACAACGATCCTGCATACAAAGAAGAATGGAGAAAACAGGCTGGAAACTGCCACTTTTGGTTTTTTTAGTCAGGACGTTACTTTTAATATTTAAAATATAAAACTTGAAAAATGTATGGATGATGATGATGATGATGATGATGATATGGTTGCTAAAATGGTTTGGGGAATGCCGTATAAAGCCAAAAATTAACAAATGAATGGTTACCACCTTACCCCTAACTTGAGCCCCTTTAGATTTTACCTTTGGGTTTTTTAACAGCCAGAGTGTTGGTGAAAAAACCACGAACAATTGATGTTGAACAGGACGTCCAAAAGATCGACCAAGAGACATGCCACATGGTTATTCAAAAATTTTTAGTGGCGTATTAGAGCTTGTATGGAGAGAAATTACATGTATCTACATTTGGGCATTTAAAAAGGGAACACTTTCCTTGCGTTTCTTATCAATTGTGTATTAATAATTTCTTCTTCAAAGCACAAATTGCGACTATTTGAAATAGAGCAATATTCGTTATTTTTAAGAAGGTGCAAAGTTGTACGTTTTTATCAATTTTGGTTGATTTTTTTCAAACAAATGAATTGACTCTTTTTTTTCCAAATTAACAAATGCCACTGTCAGCAATCCTCCTCAACAAACAACCCTTATAAAAATAGAAGATAGTCCAGAAATCAAACTGAATGGAGAAATATGAATATAATCGAAAACCCTGCACCGAAGACACAGTTCTAACTGTAGATTCAGAAAATTGCCTACTTTAATAAAGGTGTTAATGTTGTGACCGAAATTGAACGTACAGTGATACAGCGGGACTTTCCTGGAATTCCCCCCCTTTTTTTTTTTGTTGTAAAGTCAATAAACTGTGCTTGCGCATAAAGGGGGGAAAAAAGTCCCGAACTTGGATTTAGCGGGAGAGATTCGAGCAAGCTCTAGCTGGGTGACAGGAATGGGGATGGGGGACTGTAGGTAGGCTCCAGTCGGTCAGCGATGCGGCGTTGTGATAGGCCAGTCCAGCGATGAGTGAGATAGAGATGGCGGCAGAGAGAGATTGTGCGTAGAGACGCGTTTAGTGAGCCCCTCCAAAGTGATGTGCCTTAACCCTGGACAAAGGGCAGGCAAAAAAGACAGTAAAAAAAGAGGAGAGGGTGTAGTGTGGGATTTTTCGGTAATTCCCCTTTTCGGTCCTATGGAGGGAACTTGCCTACAGCAGAATTCTTCTTCTGGAACTAAAAATCCCGCAATAGCCATGTTCTACTGCAACGTTGAATGTAAAGAAAACGTAATGAAGAGCATTGTCTAAAACATAGTGGATCTTAATTTAAGGCAAGCCAGCGAACGTAAAACAGGTACTTTAAAAAGTTCAGCAGTTCAAAATATGTTCGGTGTAAAAGATTACACCCAAAGCTAAAATGTCCACAATAATAACAAATTGAAATAGCTAATGTCATTTGCAATACTACTTCGTCTTCCTGCTGGGATGGTTTGTCCCCATACAGTTATCTCCTTTTTAGACTCGAGTCCATACCAGGTCACGTGACACGAAAACTTTCGAGTTCTTTGGTGGCCATGTTTGAGTTGGCCAAGAAGTTTGGTTACATATGAGTGGGCATGTCTTTGCCCTTATTAAGGGAAGTGTTTAATTAGATTCTAACATTGTGTTTTAATCCAAGGAGATTTTCTTAAGAGTGCAAGCATTTGAAATCTCTTGTCCCTTTATGTATTACCAGTGTACATCTTAGTCTATCCCTCTCAGCCCATATTTGTCCTAAAGGGCAAAGTCGGACACCTGCATCCTGGGTGATTTTAATTGTTTCAATGGAGGCGTAATAATAACTACATTGAAAAATAAAACTTCCATAAAATTGAGCCTTGTCTTTAATTACGAATAGAAACAACTCGATCACAATCGGGATAAACGTTATAAACGTTTATATGTGGTCAACATTTCTATTCGGATGAAAATGGTGGAAAATTAGCGAAGACAATGAAAAAAAGATAAGAACAGTAGTGGGGTTTCTCAAGAGGCTGTTGAGACTTTCATGGCAAAAACTAAAATCAAGTGAGATATAATCTCTTTGGGTGATACTGAAAGAAGCCCACATGGGCCACTCTGTAATTAAAACAACAATTAGGAAGAAATATGTAGTTTCTGGGACACATGAATACAAGGTGATCCCAAAAGAATGTACAACATTTTTGGAAATGTTTTCCTCCACACTGATTTGTGCACAAAATTTTGAAGTAAAAAGTAAGTTAGCTGATGCATCGTATATAAATTCATAGAACAGTTTTGCTCTACTTAGCGAGTAAAAGGCAACCCATTTGCAGCTATGTCCCCTTTTGCTTAGCATGACGGACTAGTTATCATAAAGTCATCCATTAAAAGTCACAACGATCGCGCCATATTGCAAGCTACAAAAGTCCTACAGGCCAACAGAAGTTTGCAGATATTTTTTTTCTCAAGTTTACTTTGCCTGCTAAGATCATAGCTAAGATTAGTAAAATACCAGAGAGCTTTTTGTATTAAACATTACCTCAGCACAAACTCGTTTCGTAGGTTTCGCACAAGGTCCGGAAATAATGTAAAAATACCCTTAAAGCCTTCTTTGATGCCAGTGATGGAGGTGTTCCATCAGTTAGGACCAGCAGAAAATCAAAACTAAAAATTCCTGGAAAGAAATTACCACTTCGCACACCGTTTACACCCCATTAAACGTCATCAGGGCGCAGAATTCCGTAGAATTCCTGTAGTCCCATGAGACGTCTGTCTGTAGACGAATTCTGAAGCTAGGTCTTTCCTACACGTCAACGGTCCGCATTCTCAATGCAGATCTTCATCTACGACTCTTCCATTTTCCTGCTCACGAAGCTGACATGGATCAGGAGAAATTATAGCAATGTATTCGTGAATCCTCGATCGCCTTGAAAAGCATGAAAGCCATTGAAATAGCTAATGTCATTTGCAATACTACTTCGTCTTCCTGCTGGGGTGGTTTGTCCCCATACAGTTATCTCCTTTTTAGACTCGAGTCCATACCAGGTCACGTGACACGAAAACTTTCGAGTTCTTTGGTGGCCATGTTTGAGTTGGCCAAGAAGTTTCCTCGAAGTTTGTTTCCTAGGCAAAACCCTTGTTCACTTTTCCGGATATGTTAACTCCACAAATGCTGTCCATTGGGCTACCCAACTCCTGTAAGGTGTAGAGTGTGTGTGGCTTTGAGCACTCAAGGTTGGACGGATCCTTGTGTCTGGCTGCCACTTCTGAATTTTAAAAATATTTTAAACTCTGTGAGAGAAGATAAATATTTCTTTAAAGTTAAAGAAGTGGAGAAATAAGATTTTTTTTTTAATGAATGAACAAATGAGACCAATTATTTCATGATCTACCTTACAAGTTTTTTTAGAATTTATGCATTTTGCGTTAATAGGTGATTCTTATAAAAACCCATTTCCGTTTTCGGGAAAAAAAAGGTTTCGTCTTTATAAATTTCATGTCAAATTCCTTTTGAATGAATTATATCTATTCCCGATTGCAACGCTCTTGTACAAATTTTGTGCGAGATATTCAGAAAAAAAAGACCACACCACCTTGGAATCGACCTAATGTTTCTTGCTTGCGAAGAAGAAACGCCTTATCGCTAAACCACAGACGCCGAGGGGTATGGGTTTAACTTTCCTTTCATCACAGTTTATTCAAGAGGCCCCGATCTACAGGCCAACGCCCCTTTACTTGAAGGGTAGAAAGTTATGAAACCTCCGCTAGCAACCCAATTGCAAGAACTGTACTGTTATTAAATATGTTTATATTATTATTTTCTTTGCTGACGAATTCACTGTTTGGTTCATCAATGTACTCGTGTGTTTGGTTGTGAGAACCCAGCCTTTTTAACTCACCTGAGCCTATCCCCGTATATTTTTGGAACGCGCCACCGGCTCGGTGGCCTAATCCTCTGTATAAAGTACATTGTATATATATATACGGGATGCGCTTTATCGAGCAATATCTCCGGTGTTTTACGGTTACATTGTTACAAGCTATGGAAAGCTGTGAAGCAATAAATGACCTACTTGTTTCGGGTTTTTTAATTTTATTTTGTGAAGTTATTCTCGATATTTTTTTAAGCTGTAATGGATTCGATACTTTTTTTTAGCTGTAATGGACTAAGTCAGTCACCCTTGCACTGCAATAGATGATTTTATTATAAATTGGGCGGACAAAAATGTCAGGTGTTGCCATTTCAAAATATTGATAAAATAAAAACTATATGGACAAATTAGATGCAATTTTCTTTTCCCCTGAGAGCACTTCTTTCTTTCTTTTGTTACATTGAAAAAAATATGATAGCTTTCACAGTCTTTTTGTGGTCAACGATTCAATATACATAAAAACTGTCAGACTGCGATGGTTGTTGGGTGAAACGTAGCTCAGGCTCAAGTGAGTTAATGGCAATGAAGAACCTTTATGGTCCTACTCTTCGTGAGTATTTTTCCACTTATGTTCCAGCAGAAAAGCTGCGCTGGAAGCGGTTAACCTCATTTTTTTAGCAGCCCTGCAATTCTTCAACCATATTATTCCTAAGCTCTACTTTTTACGCTCTACAACAATGACTATGGTAATGACGACCAAGATGATGATTTTTTTCCCCAATTGAGAAGCTCTATGGGCGAAACAATTAATGTCTTTACTGACTACCATAAATTTTTTTAAACATTATCCAAGTCTTCTTTTTTTTAGTTTTCTACTCTGTTTATGATGATGATGATGATGATGATGATGATGATGATGATGATGATGATGATGATGATGATGATGATGATGATGATGATGATGATGATGATGATGATGATGTTGCTCCTGAGGAAGCCCACGGGGCGAAACGTTGAGCTATTAAACAAATTTAAACATTTTATATTGTTATTTTATTTTTGTCTAAAATTAAAACAAGACTCTCCCTCCTACCCTGTTTACCGAAAAATGATGATGATGATGATGATGATGATGATGATGATATCAACAACATAAAGAATAACAACACCAATAAAACCTCAATGATAATAATAACAATAATAATAGTTATAGTAACAATAATAATAATCATCATAATCATCATCATCATCAGAGAGAAGGAAACACTAATGCCAGAAGTGGTAAAGAGAGAGGGGGGGACAGGTGCTTGGAGGTAAGGAATATAATAACAGAAGGGTGCCGTGAACTCAAATCGGAAAGGCCAGAGAAAGAGGAACACTAGGGCCAGAGGTGGTAGAGAGAGGGAGAGGGAGAGGGAGAGAGAGAGAGAGAGAGAGAGAGAGAGGGAGAGAGAGAGAGAGAGAGGGGGGGAACATATACATGGAGGTGAGGAATATAATAACGGAAGGGTGCGGTGAACACAATCATTGAGTCGAAAAGGCCAGAGGAAGGGTAACACGAAGGCAAAAAGTAGGAGAGAGAGAGAGAGAGAGAGAGAGAGAGAGAGAGAGAGAGAGAGAGAGAGAACTAGTACGTGGAGGTAAGGAATATAACAGAAAGGTAGGGCCAAAGGGAGGGAGTTACAGGAACATAAGGGGTGATTAGTATGTTACGTTGTAAATTTAAGGTCCTTAAAAAGGGGCTCGTCGATGTTAAGGCCAGTGAGAATTTTGAGAGACCCCAAGTTCCAAATCCACATTGATTTTCTTTGGTTAAGTTTTTCTTTAGTTGGATATTGGATTATTTCAATACCCTGAAGCTGCAAATCGGAGGCTCCATTGTGACCAGGACGGTTGAAATGTGGTCTTAGTGTGGTGGTAGTTTGACCTACATATTGAGCTGGACAGACTTTACAAGATTTGAGGTAGATTACATTTTTGGTTTCACAAGTGATGCTGTGGGAAAGTTTTCTTTTAAAGTGGGGGCCTTCTACAAAGTTGGTTACTTTCATGTAAGTACATGTTTTGCATCTAGGTTTTTGACAAGGATAATTTTGAGGCGGGGAACATGGGTTTATCGGTGGTGAGGACGTGGGTGTTACTGCTCTAGTCCGAATGAGGAGGTTGCCAAGATTGGGAGGCTGACGAAGTGCAATCAGGGGAGGGTCGGGGAAACAGGCTTTCATTTTGTCTGATTTTTCCAAGATTCTTTTGTGTTGGCTGTGGATTTTATGTACATTAGATAGTTTTTGGTGATGAGTTGTGATGAAAAATGGTCTTTTCTGTTTTGACTTAAGGGGTTTGCAGGTCATCATCATCATTATCGTCATCATCATCATCATCATCATTATAATCATAATAATCATAATAATCATAACAATCATAATAATCATCATAATAATCATAATCATAATAATCTTATTATAATGGAGCTAAAGCCCGTTTGTGGGATCAGTATACATTTGTACACAGGTTGCCATAAATCTACAAAAATATGATTCAGTTAAGTATTGTCACAAAGGGTTACGTGGGCATATTTTCAACGTTCGGAAACTACCGTTTCGTTTTTCAGGATAGTGGTTTTTTTCCTGTAAATTGAAATGTTTTCACTGTGCCCTTAGCCATTTCATATTTTACTGGGGACTACTTCCGTTTTGAAACGTGCTTCGTCGAGTGAGCTGCTTAATTTGTTTCCAGATCTAGAATCTTGATATCCAACTCAGATTGGATGTGTACTACGCAGTGTCGATGGAAACTTCAGGATAAAGTTCATTGTAATGACTTTTTCTAGATATATTTGGTGTAGTCATTTCCCCAACACGTTGAGTTCGTTTTGACCCACAAAATGTTTACTTCGCTTTATAGGCGTTTTCAAAATTTGGCCCATATTTGGTGCATAGGATTTTTGTGTTTGTTTGTTTTTTAGAGAGCAAGACTCTATAGTGTGGTAAAAAATTCGTGGTGCAACTTATCCTCAAATATCTCTTTAACGGGTGAATCAATGTCATCCATGCTTTGCATAGCAGTTTGTATCAATTTGTCTTGACTAAATGATATTTTTCCAGAACAATCGGGGCTAGATTAAAAAACTTTTCTTCATAAATGTATTTAAAAAATACTTGAAATCTCTGTCACACGTAAAATGGTGTTGTTCACAGTACTTCCCGCTTCTCACGCACATTTTGATTACGCATATGGCCTACGTAACAGCTCATCAATGACAATTGTTACTTGCAAAACTAGTTAAAAGAAATTATTGTTATGGTGAACACATTTTTGCACTAATGGCTCTCAAAACATGCGTTCAATAAGCATAATGTCCCGATTAGAAAAACCTGACGGACTCACTATTAAAAGCAATATTGCCCCAGCTGTAAACATTTCAAAATCTGCAGAGACCACTCACTCGGATTTTGTATTAGTATTTATTTAGGAATTTTCTGTAATACTGCTTGCAGGTGTTTATATAACTGTTGAGCTGTTAAGACAAATTGATACAAGTCACTGTGCAAAAGTTGGAGAACCTATGTTCGATAGTTGAGAACATATTTGAAAATGTGTCGCACCATGAATTTATGACCTCACCCATTATGTCCCAGATGTATTTAGAACACAGAACTGAAGATCGTTTTGGAGTAGTTTGCAAGAACAGAAGTGCTCTTTGTGCTTTTTGACTGAAGGGTCATGGGTTTGAACCCTGTCATGGGACCAAAACTGTGTCCTTGGTAGAGATAATGATATGTTTATGAAGTGGGAATGGGTACCTGGCGTTAGACGGGAAAGATGTCTTGTAATAATAATAATAATAATAATAATAATAAT
>NW_004797715.1:27147-62144 GCF_000002075.1 Aplysia californica | reverse complement strand
CTGATTCGGCTCAAAACTATGGATTTCAAGTTGTAGGCATTTTTAGCTTCTTCAGCCCCTCTTACAACTATTTCATTGTGTAAGAACCCCCTAAAGCCTTATTTCTTCCCATGCCGGGCATGTTTGTCACAACCATTTCCTGATAAAGACAATCTTTTCTCTTTTTTTATCGTCCGTTTTCTTGAAACGTGGTTTTTCTATATACTTGTTAAAAATGACTCCACCATTTTTTATCCAATCTTCATGAAATTTTCACAGAAGGAAGAAAAGGTGTAATACTAAAACTAGATCTATATGTGATTAATTTTTTATATATAGAATAGTTTTTCATTGGTGGTGTTAGGAGTATGCATTTTCACGGATTTTTTGCAAACGTGAATACTACCTCAGGAAAAAATTCATTAAAATTTTCTAGTACACTTAGGAAAAATTGATCACTCAGATGTTTAGATTTATGGTTTGCAAAGATGCATGCAAAAAAATCAATTTATTTCCATGCAAAATAAGTGTAGTATTCATTACGTAAGACGTGTCAACAAAATCCAATATGGCCGCCATATCCATGGAAGCGAAACTTTTTTCTCAAATTTGATTGCGGATTTTAAGACTCCTTGCTATACTTATTATATGCGTGAAATTTTGTAACATTTGATCCACTAATAAGCGAGACAGCCTTCAGCTGCAACCCCCCCCCCCCCTTTACAGAAAAAAGTACATACGTGAGGGGGGGAGGGGGCGCTGCTCAGTCTATGCCATGGTCTGGAGCAGAAAGGATGTCTTGACTAGACTTAGGCCGTCGTCACACAATGCCTGATGTTCCGCGCAATTTAGCGATCCTCGCAACCTTACGAATGCCCTGCGCGTTTTAACGATCGTACAATTGCGCGGAAATCTGAAGATTGCGTTAATATTTTGCATTTTTGAACAGCTCACTAGAATGAAACAATGTCAGGTAGTAAACTTAAAGTTCACAAAGTACATTTAATTTATTTCATATTTTCTTTTAATTTATTTTTCAATTCACTGCCATCTTTATTCGTTTACTCACATCAAGAAACATTAATATACTTTTAAAAGAGTAGAAATATGAAAATTAAAGTTAAAAACTAAAATTCCCGTTTGAAACTGAAGAGCTCACAAGAATGATGCGTGCCAGGTACCAAACTCAAAGTTCACAAAGTAGCCTACATTCAATCAATCTTATATTTTTTTTAATATATTTATGATTTTTTTTTTCAAATTCACTTCCATCTTTATTCTTTTACTCACATCAAGGAATATCAACGTATACTTTCAAAAGTGTAAAAATATGAAAATTAAAATTAAAATTAAGATATGAAGAGCTCACAAGAATGATACAATTATACTATCATAAAAACGCGCAGGGCAGCCTTAAGATTGCCGATCCGTAAATTGAGCGGAAAAATTGTTAAATACAACGCAGTTGCAAAAGAAACGACTACTTGATTTCTATGCGACTGCGTCATATAGCTGACCGAGTGGGGGGGGGGGGGGGGGGGGGAAGGGGGGGGGCGAGTTCATAATCAGCTTCTCCGATGGTGACGTATTTTTTTACTATGACGAATTCAAGATCCCCCTATTTGGCGGGTGCTGTCGCGTGTTGTTCAACTCATCTCTGGTTTGTCTTGCAGTTTTGAAACGATTCCGTAGATGCAACAGGCGTATAACAAGATCATCTCTTGGAGTAGGGTTTGTTTTTTCTCCCAGGTCGACGGGGTCGATCCATTGTTGCCAGCACAGTTCTTCTTGTTACATTTAAATGTATGACAACATTGGTAACTTGGGCTGCAGCAGCAGCAGAAATAGCAGCAGCAGCAGCAGAAATAGCAGCAGCAGTAACAGTTGTAATAGTGGTAGTGGTAGTGGTAGTGGTAGTGGTAGTGGTTGTGGTAGCGGTAGTGCGTTTTAAAATTGTAATAATAACAAAATTTGAACATCGCAAGTATAGAGTCAGGTGATGATGATGAGGATGATGATGGGCATGGGCTTCATCGTCATCAGCATCTGCATCATCATCATCATCATCATCATCATCATCATCATCATCATCATCATCATTGTCATCATCATCATCATCATCATCATCATAAGAAGAAGAAGAAGAAGAAGAAGAAGAAGAAGAAGAAGAAGAAGAAGAAGAAAAAGAAGAAGAAGAAGAAGAAGAACAACAACAACAACAACAACAACAACAACAGCAACAACAACAACAACTACAACAACAACAACAATAACAACAACAACTGCAAAAACAAGAGCAGCAACAACAACAACAACAATAATAATAATAACAATGACGACGACGACGACGACAACAAGGACAACAAGAACAAGAACACATGAATAAGAAGTGATCAACTTCAAAAAAATTGAGAAGAAGTAAAAACATAGGATAACAAATGCGTTATCCCCAAAATCACGGAAGCAAAAGGGGATAAAAAGTATAGTTCTAGAGCCGATTCTATGTACAAGTACTAGAACGTTGTTTTCCTTCAAAGAGGTTTTTTTTTCTTTGGTGATTCTGCTTCCCGGGGGTCTCTAGACTTAATATCAGTCGGGGGCCAACTTGTATCTTATGGGCATAATTTTTTTTTACTGTTGGTTGAAATACACCAACCCGTATCATGCAAGAATGATGGCCGAGCGACTCATGGACGAGTCGACCAAGATTCGCGCGAGGGTGCTTACGTTAACAGCTCCTATCGCCGTGGTGTATTCTGCACCGAAAGGTGCACAACACGATCTGTTGTCTCCCCTCGAGATATGGACTCAGCTAACAAAGCAAGGTGACATTGGCAGACACTGATTGGTCACACCACACCTCCGTGCACTAAAAACAAAATTTCAACAAAACTGAGCGTCAGAAACAGCTTCATCACAGAAGGTCGCATAATGTGTTAATGACAAGAAAACAAAAGACAAGTGTTCCTTTCTTCAACACTGAAGCCATAAACAAATTTGAATGTCAATACGGTATCATTATAGAAGGTCGCACGCTGTGTTAATGACATGAAAACAAAAGACAAGTGTTCTTTTCTTCAACACCGGACCCATTAATACATGTTGTGAAGTAAGTGTAGAATTTACTGGTACTATTGAAATATTAACTAATTGAGAACAGCCAAATAGATGAGCTCACCAAATAGATGAGGTCACCACGGAGACCATCCTAACATCGCGAAGATATTGGAATGGCGAACAAGACACAAAGTTGAATCATTTCTGAGTGAGGCCCAAATGGGATTTAGAAAGAGAAGAGGATGCACCGACGCACTGTTTGCGCTACGACAAATGTGCGAAAGGGTAATAGAACACAAGAGGAACTAAATATATTATTTATCGACCAGGAGAAAGCGTTCGACAGAGTGAACAGAAACAAACTGTGGAAAGAATTTGAAAACTACACTGTAAGAGGCCAACTTCTAGATAACATCCGTGCCATTTACGAGAACAGCATAAGTAGGCCTACAATAAGAACGTCAGAGGGACTCACAGAATGGTTCGAGATAACACCCGGAGTAAGACAAGGCTGTGTCCTATCACCACTACTATTTATCATATATATGGATAGAATTACAAAAGAGGCCAACACAGAACCAGACGCCCTAAAAGAATTACTCTTCGTTGATGAACAAAGCCTGGCACACAAAGATGAACGAAGTCCCCAACACCACACCACCAGATTAAACGAACAATGTAACAACTACGACATGGAGATAAAAATGAACATAACAGAGACAATGAAAATAAACAGAAAGCCAGGACCCCTCAGGATACACATCAACAACAACAGTCTCAGACAGGTCCAAGAATTTAAGTACCTTGGAAGTATATTCACAGAGGATGGGCGACTGAACGAAAAGTTGAAACACGAGTACAAAAGGTCAATAATGTTAATTACCAGCTTACTCCACTACTGAAACATCCTAACATCCCCATGACAACAAGACTCAAAATGATCAACACCATATTCATCCCAACACTCACCTATCAATGCCAAACATGGACCACGAACAAGACAGTAGAGCAAATGCTGTAATTACGACATGTGAAATGCGATGCCTTCGAAAAGCAGTAAACAAGACCAGACGAGACAAAATTAAAAACTCTGTAATCCGAGAAATGGTGGGCACAAATGATGTCATGCATCACATCCAACACCAAAGGATCAAATGGTTCGGACATCTCCTACGATTACCAACACACCATCCAGCATAACGTGCTTACATCCAAAAATTCGATGGCAACAAGGCCAGAGGGCGACCGAGAAAGACCTGGATATCCGGATAGATGGAGTCAGGGAAACATTAACCCCCCACGGCATCCCCTTGACCCAAGCTCTCCCGCTGGCGACATAGAGACGTCTCTTTCTTCCCGTGACATCCAAAAGGGTATACGCGGCGGATAAAAGTAAAAAAGTAAAAGAGAACTGCCAGATATCCACGAACACATGCATCATGTTTCCTGAGCTATTTCATAAAGCTGCACTGTGTTTTGAGAATTCTAAATGATTTTTGGGGGGAGGGGGGGGAGTAGAATAGAGAAAAGGATATATTTATAAGGTGTGAGAGTGGGATGCATGGGATATTTTATACACATGGGGTCTGGACTTCAGCAAGAAGACACTCATGAAGAAGCTGATGGACTGGTGGCGTTCCATGTCGCCAACAAATCGTCATTGGGACCAGGCGCAGTTCGGCCATAGAGCACGGTCGTGCAGCGCCACCCAATTTTTTTAAAATGTTCTATCACGAAAAGCATCCACAAACGTAAAATAAAAGTATTCAGAAACAAACACTAGCCAAATATTATTTCAAAACAAGGTTGTCGCTGGCGCCTTAATTGTCATTTCTGTGTCAAAAGCGCCGTAAAACATCTACTATGCCATGCCAAAGTCCACGCGCTTTAACGAAACGCAATAGGATATTCAACAGTGGTAATCTGACCTATAAATCGCTCTTTGGTATAACCCAAACGATGGCGACACTCGTGGAGAGTTTGGCGGTGCATTAATATTAATAAGACGGCACATCTCAAATGTGCACCCACAGTAGGTAGTCTAAAAATAAACACGATGGACTGCACACTATTCTATAGAATCTATGCAAAATTATGTGATCCCCGGAACAATTCATCGGAGTGCTCAAGTGAATTGTGATTGGTTCATTGTCTTGCCACTATTTTAAGTGACTCTGTGACCTTGAACCTGAGGGAGGTGAACTTGACACACTTAAGTCACCGCCCTGCGTCCTGTGAGTTGTGCCTTTGAATGGTTTCGTAGTGGAGTGGTGAAATGTATTACTTGAGTGTTCAGTTCCAATGCGGGAAGAAGAAACCGATGTTTAGCTAACGAACAGATTTAGTTCTAGAAATCAAAGCGACAGTCCATTTACTATGCCCTTGACTATCTTCATCCTGCTATAGCTTAATTGTGCACGCCAACTTTTTAGCCCCACGAGCCGCCCCTGATTGGGACAGAGGAACATCAGGGTTATTTCTGATGACACTAATGTTCTTGTCATGGCCCATCACCTCTACATGACGACCAAAGGAATGTCCCAAAATATGACCCTTTCCATTGAGTCGTGCATATCCACACAAAATGTCATAAGTGTCATCGACGTTATCAGACAACATACAATCATAATGCCTAATCTGCTGGCAGCTGGTTGTGACACGGTTTCTTCCTTTTCTGGAATAGGAAAGATGACATTCTTCAAGAGGCTTGAAGTATTCTCCGATGAACTGAAGCTTGGGAAGATATATGTACCTTTTCAGTAAATCTTTGAGCCATGCCTCAGTTCACTAAACTGCTTAATAGGGATGCGTCAGGGGCCAATTTGAACACAGTTCGAGCCAACATTTTGAGGGAGAGGATTGCTGGAAAGAGACAAATTCCACCGAAACTGAACAGCCTTCCTCCGGTGATGGCAAGTTTTCAAGCCCATATTGAACGAGCACTTTCAGGATGTACTGTGGCAAGCAGCAGGGGAGCCATCTCCTCCTGGGCTGGATCCTGTTGAGTATGGATGGCAGTTACACCAGTCAACATTCCGCCCTGCCCTTGGACTTGATGCCCGGCTGCCAGTTCCTTATGAAGTTCTCAATCCAGTCAGTTGCAGTTGTAAAACTGAATGCAGCACAGCACAGTGTACCTGCACCAAAACGTCTGTCACTTATACAACATTTTGCAAATGCAGAGGAAGAATTACCAGTAATAATCCATTGGCTGTCAGTGTCCCAGTGCCGACGATTGGAGGTACAACAACAAAAATAAATAACAAACTTGCAAACACAAAAAGGAAGGAGGAGAGACAAGGGTGATAGATGGGCCGTCAGGGGACCGAAAGAGCCGGATATTTCGACCTGTCCCCGTAGAATTATGCAAATTTAGAAGGTCAATTTATGCAACAACAAAAAAGCAAAATCATGCAAAAATTATGCAAGTTACCGTAACACCATTCACGACATGTTTTGCACTTTTTCAACACGAATTTTCATGATTTTCATGTTTTATGTACAGAAAAATTGAAAGCAAAACTTATCGGTATCAGGAATTTGTTGTGTATTTGGAAAAGAAAACAATACACATCAGTAAAAAAAATAATAAAAATTTAAAAAAATAAAAAATTTATTAATTATTATAATCTCTCTGTAACTTTCAGCTGTACATCTATATAATATCTAGATCTATAGAGGAAAGAAAGATGTTTTTCAAAAAAAATTTTTAAAGGACATCTGGACCTCTGATGCTGGCACATTACTTAAACCAGGGACACCTGTCAAACATGAAACATCAGTAGACATAAGAACAACAACTTTTGATGGATTGAAAAATTGAACATGCTCAAGGAATAAAATACCAACCCATAACCAAGATCTTCTACCAAGGGAAATAACCAACTTTTCACTTAAATGAGACATATTATGGTGATAATCTCCCTTTAGTCACATTGGTGAGGCGTTAGTTAATTGTTTTGTGGAAAAGAGGAAAATAACGTGAAAAAACGCGGGGAATCCAAAATTATGCCAATGTTGCAGAATTACGCGAAAAAACGTGGCCGCGCCGCGGCCGCACAATCGCATAATCCTAGGGGGACAGTTCGACGGGCACTGCGGCGAAGTCAAAGCTGTCGCTGAGGCCTGCATATTAATTCCTAATTTTGGCTTCTTCAGCCATCTTGGCGATGCTGCCGGGAGCGGTGGCCGAGGAGGTGATAGACAACGATGAGAAAGAGTCGGAGCATGTGTTGTCCCTCATGAGGCATTTGTCACCCTCGAACGGAAAGATGGTGAAGCCATCCGGCCTTTTGCAGTCACCCTGGTCCAGGTAGGCGGGTTCTAGGATGCAATGCAGGCCCGCTGGATCGAGCGCACGCTTCACGATGTCAATTGGAAAGAAGGGGCAAACCCTAGACGGTCAGAGAACGGTTAGTAAGAACGTATAGGGCAAACCACGCCACAGAACCCGCCAACCACCCACGCAGTACAGTGGTGTCCGCTAACACTGTTATGGGGGCGTTGCTGTACTGTGCTATAACTATAACTGAAGTTTCTGGAGGAGGGGGGGGGGGTATCTAAAGTCCTTGAAAATCATAGTGACCGAGATCACCCCCTCCCCCCCCCCCCCCCCCAAAGGGAAAATTTTCACACACTGAAATGCTAGTCATATAGAGGGTGTGAACTGGGCTCTTGTACTTGTACACAGGTGTGGTCAAACATCGGCGATTGTGGTTCTCCATTCATTCCTTTGCTCGGATGCTCTTAAAAAAAGCTACATTTCCCTGATATTTCCCCATAACCCATTTGTTCAGATACCCCGAGAAGTTTGCTGTGGGCTTACACCCCTGCCTTGTTTGACTTCAATTTTGCTGGTGAGAGCTAGATGTTCAAGATCTTTACGTTTATTCAGGTATCCCAAAAACTGCATTTGACGTTCCCTGATTGTTTTTAACAGTGAACATCCTCGGTGTACTGTTTGTTTTAGCAAGGTTTTACGGTACTCGCAACTGCATAAGGTCATATGAGCGCCAAGAGGTGGATGTCAACAGAGCAGTTCAAACGCGGAATCAGGCTTACTCTGTTTACCTCTCTAGCCTCAACAGCACAAAGTCTGCTTCAATTATACTGTTTTTAAATCGCCAAAAACTGGTTTTCTCAGACAACAACGAATTTTGCAGTCAGGGAAAGATGTTGCTGTTAAAGTTAAAGGAATTTGTTTACATAGTAAAAAAATTCCAGTACACAAGTTAAGGAGGGGGAGGAGGAGGAGGAGGAGGAGGAGAAGGAGGAGGAGCAGGAGGGGGAGCAGGAGGAGATGGAGGAGGAGGAGGAGGAGGAGGAGGAAGTAGAAAAAGAAAAAGAAGGAGGAGACAGAAAAACAATACAAATTGTAATTCTTCTTCTTACCAGTTGAGCCTTCAAACACCTGTTCGTCAGCCTGTCTCGCTAGCCTTTTGTTGAGTACTAACTGACCGTTATTGAAACGAGTGTCTCGCTTTTTCCAACCACTTCATGATGACATTCTTCTGCACAGCAGAAATCCAAGGCATCAGAACTGAGTTTTTAGTTTTTACTTTTGGTAAGTGTTTCACGGCACTTGCGACACAATAAGGTCATATAAGTGCCGAAGAATAGATGTGTCACAGGACAGTAACATACACAAAAGAGAAGGAGGAGAGATAAGGACGATAGACGTTTGATAGGAAAAAAGGAGCAAACCACACCAAAGCACCCGCCAACCATCCATGAACGGAGTTGAACTTTGAAATTGAAAGCAGACGCATACACACAAACACACTCATTTATAAAGAAGAAACAATTTCACTGACAATGGATACAAACAGCATTGACAGATTTTTTTGCTACACAAAATAAAACTGACTTGCTCACATGAAAAATGAAACTTAAAATGGAATTCTCAGGCTTAACAAACTTGTTGTATTTTATTATTGCACATGATACATTGATCCCACTCAGTCTGCATGCAAATATAATATGCTAGAATGTTGCAAAATGTAAATCTAATTATATATTAGATCTATATAAAATATCCACAAGAACTCATTATCATTGTCTAGGCTAGGTCAGTATTTCCCGAATTGACTGGACAATGTTCGAGTCAAAAACATACTTTAAAAAATACTTTTTCATTTGATTTCATTCAAATCAATGAATTTAACAGATGTGCAGCCAGCTGTAGCAACCTTCCCCTGTGTTACAACTACACGTGCAGGCCTGTAAAGCGCCTATCACATAAAAATAAACTTGAGCCCTCCGAACTCACTTGACCTACTACATACATCCTGGTTCTCCACTCTGAGAGGGGCCACATTTGGGCTACCCCAACGTCACACCAAAAAGACGCTTTTTTTCACTTACTTTACGAACGAGAGGTTAAAATTTACTTTTACCCCGATCTGAATAAATGATCATGTAGGCCTACTTGGGACTTTACTATTTCATGTCTGAAACAAACAAAAAATCACCTGGCTCCAGTAATCAAATTTGTTCAGTGTGCACCAACTCGTGAACTGAGTCATGCAATGACAGTGTGACCATGTTTCATTAATGATAATGTCGGTGTCCTTCAGCAAGACATGTTACCACTAGATTTTAAAAATTTAGGTTATACTTTGTGTTCTGAATTGTATACACTTTACTGTATTTTGTAGAAGTTCATGTGTTCACATTTACAAGCCAAATTTCTGCACAGGCAATCTTTGCATATGTCCCATTTTTACTTTTACATCATTTACGAATACGAAAGACTCTGTACTTCAATTATATTATTGCACCAGTGTAGCAGAATTATTCCCAGAAAATTGATAGCATACGTTTTTGATTTACAAATTTAAAGAATGAAGGCCCTTTACTGCATTGTTTAACACAGCAATTAATTGAGACAAACTAAATACTAAACTAAAGATGTAAGTTGGGTGGAGTTTGTCATGGAACTGAAACACATTTGTGAGGCACTGTGGTGAAATCAGGCACTCGTCAAAATCATGAAATCAAAGAAACTGACATTTTTCTGGCCATTGGGCTTTTTTTTCTTCTTATTTTTTTTTTTTTTTTTTACTCAATACCTTTTACGTTCATTTAAAACACACATTCTCAATGGGTTTTTACAGAAAAACCTTGAACAAAGGCAAAAAATAATGAAAATTGCAGTTTCCACAGACACTCAAGCTTTGGATTTTGTCAAACTTTGGCAACCATTTTCTCGTTAAGTTTACTTCTGACACCAGGTAACCCCCATCTCTTCAATCACAAATATCTCAACTTAAATTCATGATAAGTAGGTAATTTTTTTTTCACCAAAAGCAATACGAATGAGAATTTTTTTAAATGATACCAATAATTCCAAATGCCCAAAAATTGACGAGCACCAGATTCCACCACATCGTGACACATTAATTTAAAAAACAAAATAAAACAGTTAACTTTAACAGAAGAGGAAAACCTGTAACATGTCTAACACAACAAATTAATAAATGTGTTTTATGCAGTATGTGACCTCAGTCTTGGATCCAAATGTCTAACACGTTGATCCTCTTTAGCTGCAACATACACATGTATTAGACATTGGAAAATCAAGTCACACACAAGCATATAATATAGTACAGTGAGTTTTAAAAATACAAATGTATTTAACTATTTTTACTTCTTTGAGTAGGCTACCTTTATAAAAATGTGAACATTTTGGAAAAATTGTTATTCTAAAAATTACAGTAAATAAAAACATGCTTTGAAAACTTCGACCAGTATGTTTGAAACAGGACCTCCGGCTATCACTAAAAAGCCATCAAGAGAAAAATGAAGCAAAGACAACAAAAAAAAAACCTCCAAAATGGAAAGATCTCTTTACATAAAAATTTTAGCTTCAAAAGTACTTTGAAATGAAAAAAGACCAGTTTATACCATTGAGTTTCTAATATTGCTGGAACCTGGTAAAGTTGATAGATAAATTTTTTTAATAAGGTGTGCAAGTGGTTTCAGACAACAACTTCTCAGACATAACTGAGCTAAAATTCACGCTACTGAACAGTCTGCCCCACCACTTAGTTCGAGTGAAGAGAAGCACGACAATGCAATCACGACTATGTGATTTAGTGCAGGGAAAAAGCTAGATAGAAGAACAGAAGGGATTGAGGGAAAGAAAAGAAGTATGATCTGTAAATGGTATACTCCAACAATCTACTTTGCTATCTCTGTACCTTCACATAATAAAATCAAAATATAAATATACATACATATTATCTAGTGTACCATTTACCCTTGAAAAGGCAATAATAAAAAAAACCCATACCAGTACTATAATCTTTTACCAAAAAAAATTTACTTGACCCTTACAACCCCAGTACCCTCACACACCACCTCAAAACCCAGCTGGGTTTTTTTTTACCATAATATATCCAATTGACTGAAAAATTGTCTTTATTACCATAATATCTAATTGACTTTGTAAAATTTTCTACATATGTTAACTTCTAAAACTTCAAATAAAAGCCGAATAGAGATTTACAAATGTTGCAAAAAATTGCACACTCTGTCAGTAGTGGAAGTGGTTGGGCCCAAGGAGTTAAGGCCTCCAATATTACCTGGGCCAGAGGGAGGTGAAGGATAAAAGTAGACCAGTAGTGTAAGGTTAATCAATCAGCTTAAAAAATGAATATGAAAATAGATACAACATGAATGTATGGGCATAATTACCAATGATAATAGTGTATGACTGACATTCGTCAGATTTATAGAATGTGGTACTAATCACTAAAAAACCAGTAAATTGTCTCCTTTGGTGACACATCACATAATGCTCTATACACAAAAGTACGCACTGACAGAAGTATGTCCACATTTATGTTTCTTTTTGTACATGCAAAGCCGCACTTTTTGCTCATGATGCTCAAACTCGAATGGATGACAAAAAGAGGATAATTTTTTTATGAGACATAATAAACTATTGTTTAAAAGAAATCTCAGAAAGGGGTTTTAAAAAACAAACCCAGAGATGCCAAATACTTGAACAGAGCATGTCACTAAAGCAGTAAGTAATCACTCATTCTTATTCAAGACATGAAAGATTTCAGCATGAATAAGAACGAAGCACTAACTAACAACAGCACTTCAAAAAGCCATGGTATTGACCATGAATGTGCACGATAAAAGCAAAGTGCGAGGTCTCTAAATCTCTCTTTAGGAAAATGAAAATGAAGAGAAAAAAAAACAAGTACCATCCTCGAGTATGTCTAAACTCAAACTCGGATCAAGGCAAAAATGCTCACAATACACAGACACAATACGTTATTTACACATACACTACAAATTGTCACCATCACTTTGTTAGACATAGTTATAGTAAGCCTACTAGTTTAGGCATATATATGTTCTTGCGCGCTCATATGACCTTAGCAGTTGCGAGCGCCATAAAACCTTATACTATACATACATACATATATGTTCTTTCATTTTATCTGAATCATAACAGCACTAATTAATTAACATCACAAATATATAATACAGCATGATGAATCTGCATTTCAATGTGCATCTATGCGCGCCAATTAAAACAAAATGAAAGGGTGGATCTAAGCTTAAGTCTGTCAAGGAGGAGAGGTGCACACAAAAAAAAAAAAAATTTCAAGTGAAAAGTGTAGATTTATAAATAATTTGATTGGTCACATTGTTTCATACAGCCAGGATCTCAGTGAACATCACAAACTAGCAAGACCAAATACAGGAGAGAGTGGGAGGATCAACTTTGGTAACTGAAAACATGTGACAGTAGAAAGCAATAGAGCTCTCACAAGTCCAGAAACAATACTACAAAGGTGTGTAGTAAAAATAAAAAAATTTGTCCAAAGAAGCAGCTGAACTAATGATGCATCCTAAAATCAAAACAAAGGCAATCCAACCCAATTCTAATAATTCTGAGCAGAACTACAAAAATATAACATCTGCATCTGACAAGCAAATTTCCACAATCAACAACGACCTGTATGTCTTAAGTCAAGCAATGTCTCTGTTATCTTATCTTCTCTTATCTTAAATATATAGGAATGTGTGGAGAGACTTCTTTAAAATCACAGAGAGCTTGTCTACTATCTGGTGCAGAAATAGTCATTTGCAAAATAATTTGACAGAAAAAAAATACATTTAATAAATAAATGAAACCAGAAATGTCACAAGTGAGAAGATATGAGATCACTAATTTTTAAAACAGATAACGAATGATTTTTACTGAAGTGACAGTTCTATTTTACATAGCTCCTTTCTTTTGAAACAAATTCAAGTACATAGTGAACTCCTAATTAATATCCAAACAGGTTAGTGCTAAAAACTTTAAAATCCCTCCAACCAACTTAGGCTTTGAAAAATTCAAGTCTAGGAGGCCTGGATTGTGTTGGGAGAATTATCAGCAAGCCCCTCTATTAGATGAATTAATAGAAAACAACTTCGAATAAACATGACAGAAAATTTGGTTGATGGAATAAGGAGAGGCAAAAATTAGAGCAGTTTTGTCTTTCGCGCTGAAACAAAGCACACTATTGTAACATAGGTGATGTAGCAATTGAACAAATTCAGAAAACATGATTATATCATGTTTATATCAGAATTTAAATTCAGCAAACATATTTACTTCATGTTTATATATTAGAATTTAAATTCAGAAAACATGTTTATATCAGATATTTAGGAAAGAAACAACCCCTTGAGACAAAACTGTTCTATCCATTCAGAGCTTCTATTTGAAAAGACAAAATGATTCACAAGAAGAAGGTAAGTGAACCATGATAAAAAAACAAAAACAAACCCACAATAAATAAATATTCAAAAGCATAACATCACAATAGGAAGAAAGAAAAAAAAAATAGATATAGCCTATATGACAAAAATTATTCCTTCATGTCAGAATACAAATCTTTAAATGCACAATATCATGAAACCAAGATCATCAAAGTACAGATGATTTCTGAGCCAATGCTGTGTGGATGATGAACACTTCTGGTGATGAAGAAAGTGCATATGATCATACTATCACTTCAAATAAACAATCATGAGCACCAAGTAGTATTAAAATTGTAAATTAAAATGTAGTATACATTGAAAAACCACAAGCTGCAATAATGATCCTTCAATTCTGTCGCACTGATAGGCTGCAAACAAAAACTTCTAGCTTCTAGACCTTATTGTACCATTCATATGACTCCTCATTTTCTCTCAGTAAAAGATAACCTGGTATCCTTGAACAAAACACCAAAGTAGAAAAATACAATTTAAATTTTCATTTACGCTAACTCGAGCCATCAGTATACTGCATTAAAAAGATTGTGAACAGAATTCTTGGAGAAAGAATCATGGATGAAACATGGGAGAGTATAATCCTTTAACTGATTCCATCCATTCACGGCTCTGAGTTTTTCCTCTGCCGCCATTCGACCGCTGTTAGCGGCTCAATGAAATCCGAGCGAAATCCGAAACAAATGTGCACTTTTTAACATAGTTCCTACTTTTCAAGTTGTTGAAAGGAAGTAGAACTGTAAACAAGCCTGCCCTCAATCTCTGAGAGCCAAAATCGATCGAAACTCAGCGAAATTCTAGCAAAAATCGTTGTTTTGTTCTCGCTATGTAAGAGTAAACAACACTGAACCTGGTATAATAAAAAGGCCCTTCAGTGAAAGATGTTCAACTAAATTTGTGAAAATCTTGCATAAATGTGTGCTTGGGTGATATCATTAATATTTTGTGTTGATTCCTATGGACTATTAGGACTTGTAGAGCTGAGAAAATGCAGTAAGTCGAAATTTTCAAAGAGGGGTTGTGCAATTTTTATTCCTCACTCGTAGTTTGTCTGAAGGAAAATACAACACAAACATAATATAGGTCATTGTTATTGATAAAAACAGATTCCTTTTTTGATTCCCATCAGTTTGGCATATGACAATACATATTAGAGTAGCTTAAAGCTTCACAGTAATGCAATAAACCGATGCACCCCAGGTCTAAAACTGAACGGGGAAAAATAATTCCGTACAGAGCCTGAAAAACTCATGGATGGAATCAGTTAAGAAAACCTTTTTGAAGTCTGTGCAGGGATCTAAATTGTGTGAAAAATCTTTAAAATATCCAGACTATTTATGTGCATGCCTTTACTCAAGATAAAGCGGCACACGATGATGTTTACGAAAAAAATCCCAATAGACATTGAATATTTTACTTTGACTTTTCCAGCCTCTGTTATCTTCATGTATGGAGGGGAGATGCAAACGTCTTTCTCTTGTTTGTTGTATCACCTGTTTCCTGGTTATGCTGAGAGACTTTTACATACAAAAAGTTTATGCTCAGCCATCACTGGAAATTAGGAGGCAATACTGGTACAATTACAACTAAATCAAATTAGAATTAAGAAGTAGGGGAAAATGTGGGGGCAGCTAGATGAAAAATGGGGGCCACAATCACAGCACAGTGAATCACAATAAAATGATAACAGAAATGTTGAGGTATGAAGTGAGAATGGGTGCAAAAAGGCCAGTACTATTTTTACCCAGTAGCAAAGACAAATATGACGACAGCATATATGTACATGAATTGTTTTCTACTATTGCTTTATAACATTTTAAGACAAGCAAATCTGATACTTATATGACAAACAGATTTTTGCGCAGTACTTCTTTCAAAGAACAACTGTCATTTCACAGCCAATACTAGTTCTTCACTACTCCTCTCTCTATTGGTCCAACAACAATAACATTAGGTCAAATATGAAGTTTGCTTACACAATGTTAGGGAAATAAGAGAGCAAGAAGTAATCACAACCCAACTGAATATTCAGTTTGCAAAATATCAAAATGAAAAAAAATGGCTTCACACTTCCAGTCAGTGTGATGATATTGGATTCTTTAAAATACAACAAAAAAATGAAAGCTATCCAGTAAAATTCTAAGACTAGACCTATACAAATTATAAGTAAAAAATTTGAGTGCAAATCCTTCCCACAAGGTATTGAAAGCATCCACAGCAGCATCTAATGACAGACAAGTTAGCTCAAAGATTTTTTAACAAAACATGCCTTGAATATCAAAACAGTACTTAAAAATTGTTGAGATGTATCAGTAGTCCACGAATGGTAAGGTTTGAAAATGCAGAGCCCTAGAAAAATCACTCAACTAGAAAGTCTCCGGGAGGACAATGTGCCAAAAAGAACTTGAAAGACATGTCATAATCAGAATAAACCAAATTCTCTAGAAACATGACATTGTAACTTTGTACTGATGATGTAAAAAGAGGGTGAGAAAGTTCCAGAGACAGTTCACACTCTCAACACAATCAGAAAAAAAAAATTACAAAGGGAAACAACAGAATGTTACAGAGGTCATGTCTCCTTCATCAATAAAACTGTCATTGTGCTGGGTACAGCAAACTTTTTATGGAAGGCTAAATGGATGATAACTTAAGATGAAACAGCTTTCACAATTCAGATCACAATACACCGAGTTAGGAGGTGATGGGGCTAAAGACACATCAAGGGTCCTCTGGGATTGACACAGGTACCACTTCGCTGGTGATCAGAGTTTCCTTCATCTCCACATCTTCCCCTCTCGCTCTTGTCATCATTGTGTCTCGGTCAGCCCTAATGAGCAATACAATATAGTTTGAATTATGCTTAGCTTTTTGGTTCATTTGTTGTTTTGTTAGTTTATTGTAGTGGAGGAGTGGGGGTGGTTTAGTGAAGGGAGTGCATTTCTTTCATGAATTTTAGAGCGTTGAGAAAATGAGTAGAAGGAAAAAAGAATGAAAAGTGGAATCAACTTGGGCATCTTCCCATATATTACAACAAGTAAGTGCATATTATACAGGTGTATGTGTATGTGTGTGTGTGTGTGTGTGTGTGTGTGTGTGTGTGTGTGTGTGTGTGTGTGTGTGTGTTTGTGCCTGCGTGTGTGTCTGCATGTGTCTGTGTGTGTCTGCGAGTGCATCGTGTATGTGTGTCATGTGTTTGTGTCGTGTGAAACAGAAGTTAATTTGTCCTGGTCAAGAAAACATCTCGGTTATTAAGTATCTCTATTTGTATGTGTGGTGGTAATCGGGCAAAATGAAAGTTAGAAGGATGAGACAAAAAGGAAAAAACTACATCCTATCAAAAGCACCCTATGAGAAAGGGATGTTGACATGAACAATAAATATAGCTTTACACAGAAAGAAATTTTTTCCACTTTATACAGTTGGAAACATCTAGTGAAGTTTGCCACAGATGAATTGAGGGGAAATAGAGAAACCATCAAAACAATGTATTTTTTATGTTCTTTCCAAGGTGGTCTTCAGACATAAAAAAAACTTATAAATATATCAAAAGCATCATTCTACCAAAGATCCAAAAAGCAGTTTACAATATTCATTGACAGCTATAATGGGGTTGAAATACTCTTTTTCCAAGTTTTTCCAACTTAATTTTTCAAGTTAACATTATTAAATAAAAAAGTCAAATGAAAAGATGTCCAAATTCAGAGTTCATTCCTGATAGAGTTAGCTTGACCCCCTCGCGGCCACTGCTGGTGTGCGGCCAGTTCTCACAATTCACATTCCAGCTGCTGTAAGGCTTTGAATATACCACTGCAGCTTCTCTTGGGTCTGCCAATTCGTTCACTTTCATTTCCGGACTTTCCCGCTGTTCCGACACACATGATGCGAGTTTGAACTTTTCAACCCAGAAAACATCCCTTTGTGAAATTTCAGGTGAGTTTTTCATTAGCTCTTACTACAACCTAAATATTATTATTTTGTCATCTAAATGTGGTTTCTGTGTTTTAAAATGCATGTTTTTAAGCCTAACATTGTATAAAAATCGCTCAAACGTAAACTTTCGGAGAAACGTCGATGGCCGCAGCCAGGGCAGGGTAATTTTTCATGTGAGCCCACATGCGGTCTAATCGGCCGCACCGAGGACGGGCTTTACAGTAGAGGTCCAAAATGATAGAAAGCCCTGGTCAAATGAAGGCTAAGGTCTTGAGATAGAATCTAGACCTTGTTCTTGATAGAGGTAGGCTGTTTGCAAAGCTTTTTGTCCACTTAATAAAGTTAGATCTAGGTCTACTGTTAACGAAACAATACGATATATTCGAGCATGGCACCGATCTCAGTCGCCTAGTGGTATGGCGTCCTCCTCGGAAATGGAAGATCGTGGGTTCAATTCCCGACCAGGTCATACCTAAGACTAAAAAAACTGGTAATCTAGATCTAGAAGCTGTCCCACCTGGCGTCGGCATTATGGGACGAGTGCTATGACGTTAATTTGCCTAAATGACCTACTGGTTTTAATTAGAGACGTTAAGGCCAACTCAAACAAAAACTCAAGTATGGCATGAAGTGAACACTAATCTATCCAAATAATATGTTTTCCCAGGTCTCAAAATGAGTGGGAAACCGAAGGGGACAAAAGAAGCTTTAGACAATGTGCAACAAGCAGTCAGTGAAGGGATGGGGAGATGCCAAGTCAATCTGAGACCGAAAGATTCCTTTGTTCTTCCTACTTTGCAACGCAGGAATAATGGCGGCAAGAGAAAGACATCCCTGGAAAACCTTCCATCGCTCATCAGTGGACAAGAATTCATTGACTCTTTTCTTTAATCAACAAGGAGAGAAAGATCAAAAGAAAAGCAGAGATGGAAATGAGAAAAGTGGACAGAGTAGAGCCAAAATGGAAGAGGAGAAATGGAAGATGGGAAAGGAAAGAGAAAAACAGCGAGAGGAGCTAAACAAGCAAAGTGGAGAAAGAAAATAGAAAGAAGATGCGAGAAGAGAGGAGACTAGCCAAGGAGAAGGGGACGGAGAATAAGAAGAAGCAAAAGAAAAAAAGTCCAAAGTGAAAGGAAACAAATCCAAGAAGAGGTTGAGCGATTCAGACTATGACACAAGTGTAGGTATCAATGAAAGTGAAATGATACTGTGTGATGAAGATGACCTGCAGTTGGAAGATTTCATGGAAGAAGAATGATCGACTGAGGAATCCATGTTTGCCGAAGTGGGGGTTGTGGAAGGACATGAAACTCCACAGAGACGACACATGGACAATGAAACGCTTGAATTTGATGAAGGATCAAGAGATGGACCACAGACGGAGAGAAATAGAAAGTGTTGCTGCTGACAATGAAGGCATAGGAAACAAAAGACAAGTGGTTGAAGCAGAAGAAACAGAAAGAGAAGATATGCTTGAGAGTGACAGAGATGGAAACACAAGACCAGTCGTTGGACTTGGAGTAGAAAGAGAATAATATGTTATGCATGAGATGAATGAAGAAGTGGAGGACTGCAACATGGTCGGAACTGGAAACGAAATGGCAGCATTGGCTGAAGCGGAAGGAAGGCCAGACACTGTGAATGAGGAGAGTGGGGATTCACTTGGTCAGCATGACGGTGGAGATCGTACCTTGAGGCCAGAGACGTGAGACTTGTCCGTTCTGCTCTTATCAAGAGTAGACGTAATCTAGATCTAGATCTACCATCCTTGCACTTTTTTGCATAGATCTACGCTGTCATTGATTTCCATTTTGTTTGCATGCTCTGATCAAAAGTAGATTGAATCTCATTTAAGTTGTATGTACCATTCTTTAATTTTGAACGTTCCCATTTGCATTCCGTGTCACTGATTTCCATTTCGTTTGCATGCTCTGATCAAGAGTCTGTTGAATCTCATTAAAGTTGAATGTAGGGGTACCATATTTCAAATTGCACCTTATGCGTTTGTTATTGATTCCCTTCCTTGTTTGTCATGTTTTCAAGTGTTTAGAGCTTGTTTAAGGCCTGGCCACATAACGGGCATGGATTCGGCCGCACTTAAGTCAGGTGGCCGCATCATTAGCTCGTTGTCGGCCGCACCCAGGGCTGCCGGCCGCCAAGTGGTACACCGAAGTTGTGCAGAAAACACTCACTGCACTCTATACTTGAAGTCTTTAAATTCGCGGCCAGGTCAGGGCCCTTCCTGCGGCTTTTTTCTCCTCGAAAATCAAGTTGGGAATCTCTTAGTGCAGAAGCAGTGCTAGCTAGGGGGGAATGTTCGCTCGTGGCCGCAAGTGGTCAAGTTACTCTACCTTTCCTTTCATCCGCCTCTCACTTACTTTTTCCCAAGGGCAAGCAATCCATATACAACACCAGAAGTCAAGAGTAAAGCGCATCCAAAGATGACGGTTAGGGAATGGCACAGCAGAAATGGCACGAAAGGTGGACTGAAATGGAAAGTGTACTGTCATTAAAATTGAAAGTGGGCACTGATAATATTCAGAGATCAAACAAACTAGACAGGAAGGAAATTCTACCATTCTGCTCTTATGTGCAATACTACAACAACAAAACTTTTAACACATTTGAGCCTATTCCCGTGCGTTTATGGGACGCCCAGCTGGCCCGGTGGCCTAATCCCGTGTATTTACATGAAATCGATAAAAATAAAAACTATTTGGACAAATTAGATGCAATTTTCTATTTCTTTGAGAGAAATTCTTTCTTTCTCTTGCTGCATTTTTAAAAATTATAATAGCTTTCACAGTCTGTTTGTGGTAAACACTTCAATATACCCCCAAAGTATCAGGCTGCAACGCTTGTTGGGTGCAAAATAGCTCAGGCTCAAGTGAGTTAAACAATATAGAATTTATTTTCCCATTGTAAAAGTCCATCCAAAAAAGAGCCATGCCAGGTAGCATGAGAGCTTACTCACAAAATGTAACCTGAACCCAAGAATTCACACAGATTGGTATGGTGTGGGTCTAAAACTGTAACGTTACTAAAAATCTATTTTCAATAAGACCACAGGAAGTAGGCAGGGAGCCTTGAAACCAGAACCCCCCCCCCCCCAAACAAAAGAAGTTTAAAATTCCACATTAGGCATTCAAAACACCATTATCTGCAGTCATGGCCAAGTAAAATACCAACTGAGCTAATGGCACACCTTGACTAAACAGAATCCTCAGTCTAATATAAATCTTTTGATAATGCATTATATTCTTTTCAAAGTACGTCCATCCAATTCAAGCAAGAATCATTTCAGATATGTAGCAATAACATCAAATAGATATCATAATCGTACATGGCGTATGCACCAGCCTTCTGCCAGTAGCTTCTCCTCTCGCTAAAACGCGTGATGGGTTGTATAAAGTCCAGGAACTGGCAACAACAGGGTGCTTCAAGAACTATGATGGCAAAGCCAAACATCCTGCAAAAGAAAAAGAAAATTCAGAGAAAGAAAAATCAGAAGCACCTAATTTGTGTGGGAGAAAGGACTTTTGAGTAACGAGGCAAGAAGTAGCTTGTCTCTAGTCTTATCTCAAAATGACTGATTCGCCTGCCTTTTCATTAGCCATGATTGGGAATAAACTCTCAGGTTTTTCACATCTCCGATCTCAAGGTAAGAAGGACTGAACATATGATGTCAAACAAGAAAGAAAAAAATTACAAGCACACATCTTAATCAAAGAGAATACAAAAGCCCTCAAAAATTCATATTATGTAGAGAGGAATACAAGCAAGATGACTGAAAGAACTGGAATTACCCCATCATGAGCTATATGACAAGTGATGTTCGTCATTTTTACTTATGTTGTGAAGGAGGCAAGATGCTGTTGTAACACTGTTTATCATATTCAGCATGCTGTTTCTTATAATAAAACATGTTTTGTCAAACTAATTGAAGATTCATTTCTGCAATACTCTTTTCCGTACGAGGAAATCTTTTGCTTTTAGACAGTTCGTTGTACTTTAACAAACTAGATCTAATTATAGAGAATCGACCACTAAATTTAGAGCTATTCTTCTTCCCTGCGGATCCAAAACTGAGATTTGTCAAGCACAAATTGACCTGGCTTCACAAAGGGGTTAAATGCTGGTGCACATCAACAAGACACAAAACTTACATGAGAAATATTCCAGCCACTAAGCAAGTCGGTGATATAGTGAAACAGGCCCACAAGCCCAAGAACATTGCAGCTGTGAATGGAAAGATGTTGAGTTTTCGTAAGGTTCCTGTTCGAGTGTTGGGCACTATTTAGTCAATTTGACAAACAACAAGATAATATAACCAAAAGGAAAGAAAACTTCTAATAAAATTAATCATTGATAATAAATCAGCTCCGTTCAATTATCAAACATAACAAGACATGTTTTAATAGAAATATGCAGAACAAAATTATCTTATCACAACACTTGGTGGTCAGTGAGTGGCAAATAGATCTATTGACTACTTCTAGTTCAAGATCTGCCTTGATTTTAAAAAACTTTTAAAAATTGACAAGTGTAATAAGTTGTTGTGTGCAGATTTCAATGAGAGTAAAAAGCCTATGAAATTTTAGCTACACCCCACTACAGTATTTTTAAAATAAACAACAGTTGAACGAACAAAAAGATAAAGTAACGGGAGAGATACTGGTCATTGGGTAGAGCTATTTTCTAGAAGCAAATCCGCACATACTTGCAAGGCCCAAGTTCAAGATACAAGCCTCAGTCACTATGTCAAATCAGCAAGCCACTTACACCCACAACATTGTTTGCATCGCGAAGCCATTTTTACATGAGAAAGAAAGAAATCCCCCTCATACTCAGGTATACAAATCACTTGCTCGCTCATAGTGCCTAAAATCCTT
The DNA here is from genome assembly GCF_000002075.1 of Aplysia californica. Lineage (NCBI taxonomy): Eukaryota > Metazoa > Mollusca > Gastropoda > Aplysiida > Aplysiidae > Aplysia > Aplysia californica. The sequence continues at coordinate 39,498 of NW_004797715.1, read as the reverse complement.
GCTCGTAGCCTGTCCCATCCCCTCGTCCCCCCTTGCAGCCCATAATGATAAGCCAGTTATGGTCCCATATCCCCATTTGCAGCCTGAATAGGTACTTGCGTCATTAACACTGCTTGCCTTTAGTGAGTAAATTCTGAATTCATCCAGCTTGCAGAGTGAACTAAGAACCATGGGGTAGAAGCAGCTGTGATGATTTTGGTTGCAAGATGAAGAGACCTGAATCTAGATGACGCTATTCTTATTTCCCATCCTTAATTAGCAGAATGAGTGAATGTAATGCTGGAAAACATTACTCTGCCGTAAGCTGACAAAAAAAGCTTTTTTTATTCACAGCTGTTTCAAGTTACAGATGTTTTTCGTCAGCATAACCATTCACAAAATATGTTCTACCGAAAATTTAATTCTAATTGATAATTCAAAAACTAGTCACAGTTTCACTTTGATTTTTTCGCACAACTAGGAACTGATCAGAGATCAGGCTTTTGATTTTGCACCAACATAAACAGAACAGCGGAAGCAACGGGTGAAAGAGAAAAACAAAAGTATTCATTGCCGTCAGTGTCCGGTGACACACAAGAATCTTACGTTGAATGTGACATACTGGACTGTTTTGAGTGTTTTTAGGCTACCCTATTGAATATTTTAGTGAAATTGCGGTGTTTACATTGGATTCCTGGAACAAGAGTGTGATGTATGAACAAACTTCGAGAGATGGGTCATTTCTGTGGTTATAGATTTAGCTTTCGTGCTTAGTGATGACGTTTGGGGTGTCGTCATGCAGCCGTACAAGACTGACTGACATACTAGAAATTACATTGTCCTAAAAGCAAACATTTTTTTAATCATGTGTGCTCTCTTTACTCAAACAAATAAACAAACATATCCTTGTTTATCTGTCTAACTCAAAAATACACATTTGTTCTATGTTGGTATGATACGCCTTTTTCCAATACATTGTGTCATTGTGTCATCATTGTTATGTACAAGTAATATTTGTCATAATTGCTAATATCAATAAGTTTTCAACATATATTTCATACATGCAAGATTAATTTAAAAGCAAAATACGCCTTTATTGATCTGTGGATCTCATAGTGCCAGTTTGTTCTTTGTAGGCATGATTTTACCTTTTCCCAGTATGTTTTGTCATCACTGTTATGTACGAGTACTGTTTGTCATAATTAGCAACATAATTGTGATCGTCCACTGTCTTTGATATGACCTGATATCTGTTTCAAAGCAAAAGAAACCTCTCCTGGTTTCTTTTTTTATTCTTAGAGTGCGCATTTCTCTCTGGAGGCATGACTTTGTCTTTTCCTGTACATTGTGTCATCATTGTTATATACCATGCACAAGTCACTGTTATACGTACAAGTCAGCTCCATTGATTTTGTGCTTTTGCCTCATATTAGTTTAAAAATTGTTTTACAATGTGTTTTTCTGGTACTGAGGCTTTGATAACTGTATTTGTACAGCCTTTCACTATTGTGATGTCCAATGTTCAATGTGTGTCCTTTCTATAACAATGATGACATGTTCTGAGCACTGCGTCATTGTTACAAAGCTTGTCATTTATATTACCATTATGAATGGAGTTCATAGTGTACAAAGTCTTTGTTTACTAAACAAATGGAATTTAAAGTCCATAATTTGCCTTGCTGATCTGTTTTTGTCATCACTGTTACATACAAGAAATACAGTGGTTGCCAAACCAATAGACCCATATCTCCAAAATGGTACCTCTCCTTGCTCTGATACTCTAGGAATATGAGCTCTGAATGTCAATCTGTGACTGACAAAAAAGGGAGTAAAATTGGTAAGAAAATTTTTTTTGCACCACTGAGTCTCAAAGAGAGTCTCAAGTTTTGGCAATTGCTCACCTAGTCTGAGTATCTACCTACACGCTAGCCAGAATGAAAATAAATAAATATTTGTCCTATGCTGCTACTTGCTGAAAAAAAAAAGCCATACAAGCATCTTGTCGGGCTCGCCATTGTGAACGGTTAGTGAACCTGTGCATGTGCATCACATTACAGTGGGTACCGGTTAGGGTCACCAAAATTCATTCAAATAGACCTGCATGTGAGCCTAAACCAGATTGTCTTAAAATTTTGCGCAACCCCCCCCCCCCCCCCCCAAGCCTTTGTGGGTGTCATAAGGAAGGACATCCGAGTAACGAGCGACCACCCCAACAAACACAATAAAAAAGAGACCTAACCCTAACCCTACCCCCAAAAAGAACCTGCAACGGGCCTCATGTAAAAAGGCCAAAACAAGTCCTAAATGATTAAAAAAAATTTTTATAAAAAAACCACACTCCAAAACAAACAAGGAGCATATATATAGATCTAGATCTAGATCTAGTATCTAGATCTATATGGCTTACATCTACATTGCTATAGGGTTTGATACAATAACACAATAGAATTGGAATATGAATCCTCCATATATAGATCTAGAATCTAGTAATCTAAATAAATCTAGATCTAGATCCAGATCTTGTAGAACAAGTGAATAGGAATAGGTGTTTAACTAGAAATCCGCATCCGATTCCGAACAGAGGGACTCAGCTGAGTCTAGATTCTAGATCTAGATCTAAATTAATAAATAATTCACGCACCTGATGTAATGCTTATTTTTACCAATATTAATATTACAGCACAACCTATGATAGGGTTTGACACAATAGAATTGGAATATGAATCCTCCATTGAGGTCTATAATGATCTATATAAATCTAGATCTAGATTTAGATTCTATTAGAACAAGAGAGTCGGACTTGAATGAATCCACACGATCTGAACAATTGAATTAGTCAACAAACGAAATTCAAAATGGCCGCTCGAGCACGAAACCGAAAGTAGATAATTTACGTTGTCGTCCTTTTTCATATTCGCATTTCTACTTTGGTTCCGACAATTATGTCGGAAACGCCGACGTCAGCAGTCGGCGGTGCGCGCGTCGGCGGTCGGCACGAAAACGAAAGTGCCGACCGATGAAGCCGACGGGAGAAAAAAGGGGTCGCTGGCAGTCGGCCAGGCCTCGCACTACGCACATTGACTGATACAGGCGGGCCTAGCGATAGCATCGGTGGTTCGCGGGTCGGGTCGCGATTGTCAGATTTCAGACGATTGTCGGCAAACATGCAGGTCTAATTCAAAGTCTGTGCGCTGCGAAGTATAGGGCTCCGGAATGGGGGGATTATTGATTTTTTTGTGAGGACTTCCGTAACTAGCGACCACTATGAGGCAGAGCAGAATTGAGGGCTTGGGGTAGGGGTTGGGGTAGGGGTAGGGGTAGGGGTAGGGGTAAGGGTAGGGGTAGGGTTAGGGTTAGGGTTAGGGTTAGGGTTAGGGTTAGGGGTGGGGTTAGGTCTAGGCCTCTTCTTTATTGTGTTTGATTGGGTGGTCGCTCGTTACGCAAGTCCTTCCGATTTTTTTAAAAGGTACAGTCGGGGGAGGGGAGGGGATGAAGGCAACACCGGATGACAAAACTGAACTTGGAGTTAGTTCTGAACTGCCCGGTTACCATGTACGTAACACTGAGACTATGTGCCCGGTTGCTGTGCGTAGATATTGAGGCTACATGCCCGGTTATCGTGTACATGACACTGAGACTACGTGCCCGGTTGCCAGTTACCGAGTAGGCCTACGTAGACACTGAGGCTAGGTGCCCGGTTACCGTGTACGAAGACACTCCGCTTCCAAAATTATAAGACAACTTTAACTTTTGAAAGTGGCTATTCTCACCCGCCCGGAAGTTCTCGCAAGATCAACTCCTCCCCTCTTCTCTCTCTCTCTGTCTCTTTCTGAATACTGTCTATCGGTGTGGACGATCAAATTGACCAAAACAAAGTTAAAAAATGATGTTAAAACACAAAAGCAAATTAATTTGGTTGTCTACAAAGATGCTACGGCTATTTAACTTTTCGAATCGAGCCGAACTACGCGGGTCGCCATTTTGTTTTGCCCGGAAATTCTCGCGCTACTCCTCTCTCTCTTTCTCTCTCTCTCTCCACTGCCCACAGACAAAATTGTACGCTTTTAGTAGGCTACAGTTGTAATGGAACGTTTGTTCACGGCACAGAATTCTACAATTTTTCTGTTATCAGTGTAGAATTCTGTGGTTTAGGGTGAGCGCAAAATTTGGTGAACGCGCACCGGGTGAGAATAGCCACAAGACTCGCCTGCACTATTCGGTGCTTTTTCGGTAGTTCCCACCCCCCTTATTTGAGCCTGACCTACATCTAGATCTAGATCTATACGTTTGATTCGCGCTGAGCTAAGATATCAAATCTAACAACTGCAAAACATTAAATTATGGTAAAATTCAGGGGGGCATGCCCCCCTGAAACCCCCCTTCCTATTTTTATTAGGTCAGGGGGGCAAGAAACCCCCTACTCTTGTGGCCCAAACCCGTGAATAAAATTGCGGGGTGGGAACTAGAATCTACCGAAAAAGCGCCCACTATTGTCTATTCTCACTCCGGGTGAGAATAGAGGTGGCCTTAACTTTTATAACTTTCAACAAGGCCAGTAAAAAATAACGGATCCTAACAATATTTATATCAGTATAAAAAACATTAGCTAATACACACTAGATTTCCTAAACTCACCTATTCCTGAAACAACGCAAATAACTTTTGCGAGAAGTTTACACCACCAAGTGACTCCATCATCATTTTTTGTATCACCACCAGGGCGGCCTTCTTGCTGGCCTCCCACCGCAGGAGGCACCTGATTGCTAGGAGCCTGCCCCATCTGAAATCGAGAGCTTCACTTTCTGAGTTAAATCTGTTTCCTGATTCAATGAAAACAGCATTCAATAAATCATTTTCTGTCATCCAAATCTGATCATGAATGTCAATAGTGATGAAGCAACAGACGTGGCTATGTTTAAGGTGTTTATGACACATAGCGGTTGCCAGGATCATTACAAGTAATAGGCCTACAAGAGTGGTTATTCCACATCAAGTTGTTATAACAATAATCTAAAGAACAAGGGAGATTGTGTTATATTATGCTTCAATCTTCAAAACTTTGAATATCGTTGTATTAGCTCCATAAATGTTGATAGCTCAATGAAAATAATAATGAATTTTTTTTTCTATGTAACTTATAGCCAGCTGTTACTTATATTTGGACTGTACAATAAGGCACTTCAGTTTCGTCACCTGACGAAATCATGTATTTAGCAGTCATTAACAGTCAAAAAATAATTTTTGTCCATCTCGAGTTCCTTTCGCATTAATTTATAACTGTGTGGGAACAAGGACGAAGTTCTACTGTTCTACCTGGTGAACGGTGAACTCGAGTGTAGACTCTACAGCATCTCCCACTCTCAACAATGCCTTCTTCCACTTTTGCCGGACGAAATATCAAGTACGTTGTTTTGGATATAACAGGGGTTCTAAAAGAAAGTGGTCCAGGAGGTGGGCATGCTATATCGGGCTCAATAGATGCCATCAAACGGTTGTACAAGAATGGGTTTCAAGTCCGCTTTTGCACAAACGAAACAGTTATGACTCGTCATACGTTGGTACAGCAACTGAAGAACATGGGATTCGTCATAGATGAAATCAAAGTTTTCCCACCTATTCCAGCCGTTTGTAAAGTGCTTAGTGACAGGAAACTGAGACCTCATTTGCTTGTTCACCCGGATTCTCTTCAAGACTTTGAAGGAGTGGACTGCTCAAATCCCAACTGTGTTGTCTTGGGCGATGCCACTGAGCAGTTTTCCTATGAAAATCTCAACAAAGCCTTCCAGTGTTTGATGCAACTAGAAAAGCCAATTTTGTTCTCATTGGGAAAAGGCAAGTACTACCAGGAAAAAGGAAACCTTGTTTTAGATGTCGGATCGTATACGGCTGCTTTGGAGTATGCCACTGGTGTTACGGCTGAGATTGTTGGGAAGCCTTCCCCAACCTTTTTTGGTGCTGTGTTGCAAGATATGGGGGCTACAGCTTCAGAAACTGTAATGGTTGGGGATGACATTGTCAGTGATGTGGGGGGTGCTCAAGCATGTGGAATGGCGGGAGTTTTGGTCCGTACAGGCAAGTTTCGACCAAGAGATGAAAATCATCCAAATGTAAAACCTGATGCGATCGTGGATAATCTTGCCCAGTTTGTAGACAATTTATTAGCAAACATGGCCTAAATTTAATTAATTTTAACTCTTTCCTTCCAGCTGTTATTGTGACCTCTTTTTCTCTAATTGTGTGCAGTCAGCCATCCATTTTGGTCAATATTTATCAATGCCAATTTGCTTGGGTTTTTTTTTAAGCAATGATGAGAATCTGAAAATCTTTATCTAATAGTTTTTTTGTGTAGAAATTGGGAATGCCTTCTATCCAAAGGTAAAGAGTTTTTTAAAGCTTTTAAAAGAAGCTAATACAGTCAGGCACAGAGATAACATCATGTACTAGGAGAAAACTGGAAATCATGGGGATAGAAGAAGAGCTCTCGTACTAGATTTCTAGTTGGCATTTTCCCCAACTGATTAAAAAATTTGTGCATTTTAAATTTTAAATAAAATGTGTCAGACACATTTGTGAGGCAGCGTGGTGGAATCAGGCTCTCGTCAAGTTTTGGGCATATTGAGTGGTATTATCTTAAAGCGGGTTCATTTGTCTTGCTTTTAATAAAACAATTGCCCATCCATCTTCAATAGAAGTGGAGATATTTTGGATTGAAGGGGGTGGGGGTAACCTGGTTTAAGAGGTAAAATTAGCGAGAAAATGGCCGCCAAAGCTTTGGTAAAATCCAAAGCTGGAGAGTCCATAGAAACTGTAAATTTATATTTTTGTGCCTTTAATCAACGTTTTCTGTGAAATCCCCAAAGGAATGTGTTTGTAAATAGACATAAAAAGTGTTCAGTCAAAAAACAAAAATTTGTTTAAAATTGCTAAGCAAGGAGAAAACTGTTGCTTTCTTCACTTTGATTATTTTGACGAGAGCCTGATTCCACCACGCTGCCTCACATTTGTTAATCCCTGTCAGCTTTGAATTATCCATGCTTGTATCTTACACTTTTCTTTGAAAACCGTTTCCAAAATCGTGCCTAGATTTGATGTGAATGCACTTGAATATAATGAATGAACAATTTGCAAGAGAAACCTTTTTTTTTAAAAAGTGAACTGGGACAGAATAGACTTTGCCTCAATATATTTTTAGAATCTACTGATTTCTTTACACATAAGGTGTACATTCTAATTTCAGCCCTGTAAAAGATTGTGCTATGGGAATATCCATCGTGAAGAGAATTGTTACAAATTTTTATTTTGCTTCTCTTTTAAGGAGTTCCGCAGAGGGCCGGCGGCGCACTTACCGTGACAAGGTCCCCTAGACTGTGTAACTCCTTCCTTATTATGTGAAAGTGCAGAGATAGATCTGGTTGCATGACAGGATTATAAATGTTATGTCATCACATCTAAAGCTGTCTCAGTCTCATGGCGATTACAGTTTTGCACCTCTAAGTGTTAAAAATCTAAAAACTCTGTGCTGTGTGTTGACTTCTTAAAATAAAATAATAATTATAGGAAGTTTGGAAGCGAATGTCATTTTTCCATGTTGCTTTGATCTGATTCTGTTGTTATGATTGATGATATTCTGTATCGGCAGGTTTTCGGGTTTCATTTTTGTGGCATTCGTTTTTTATGCTCTATGCTCATTCATTGTGTGCTTTATAAATGACAGAGACAGAATGTCTTAAAAGTTCAGAGGGCAACATCTACTGACAAGTTGAAATTTTGTGTGATAGCCTGTTATGGAGGAAAAACTAGTACACATGGTACACATGTACAATAGAAGACTTTTTTTTACCTTGTTTTCTTTATATGCCTACTACATCATGAATCTCAATCTGTTGGTAGCTGTACTGTTAGTATTTTTTTTTTTATTCAAGAAAGTACCAGTGTTAAATTTGAATTTGTTTTCCCTTTTTCGACATAGTTTTTTGTAACTAGTTAATGTTGGGGTACAGTAGCTTTTTCATAGGAGACAAAATTAGGCTTAGAATTTTAGGTATGTTTGAGTTTATGTGTTACTCATTTTTTCCAAGATGGTACATATATGCAAACTCATCTACTTCATTGTATATTTCTGCCGCTTTAGTTGATGGTCTACAGCAATGTTTCTGGTTTACTTGACATCTACCTCTGGACCGGTCTCACTACTCTGTTTAGTTGACCCTACAGTTTACACAAGCTTGGGGGACTTGTGACAGGTGTTGCTGACCCCCCTCCCCCCCCCCCCCACCACCACCTGATTTCTTAAAAACATTGCGGTCTGGTCACTAGCTGTCGCTACCAACCTACTACATATCACGCATTATCATTCCCACCGCAAAATCCTTTCATATAGACAACACCGTAAAATGAAGCAATCCACCCACCTAGTCACAACAATCGTGAATGCCAACGCCTTTGACTTTGATCTAAATACCCCCAACGCTGTCATTACAGTAGCCAGTCAGGTGGGACATACAGTACGCCAAACTGCTTAGATGGCGGTAGCACCGTAGTAGACCATGGTCAGTCGGGCGGGACTTAAAGTAGACCATCGTATTGCAATAGACCATTAAGTAGACTGGCACCGTTTCTACTTATATTTGCTTTTCTACTATTCAGACAAAGTTTGTATTTGTTATTGTAGATCTATGTATACAGATATTTTAAAATCCCAACTTTGCCCATCCTTCCAAGTTTTTACAAATATGTTTTTAACTCTGCTCAACAAACAGAAATTTTTATTCCATATATTAATATATGATAGCAGTTGTACTTATATAGACCTAATTATCTATGATGACATACATGTTGTCGGCAAGCTGTTCAAAATTTTTTAATCCCACAAAACAACATTTTTCAGGAGAGATAGAAAACTGTTAATTTTTTCAATTCTTTTACAATATTGTAGCCTACTTATATATATTATGTGTCTTTTCTTGATTTAAAAAAAAATTATATATTTAGAGTTTGAATTTCAACAAACTATTTCTCATTGATATGTTGTATATTATGCAAGCAACTGTTGATACCTCAGGGCTTGATAGGCCTACATCTGAACAGCTGGCCGACAGTCTACAGTGGAATCCTGTTATAATGAGAGGGAGGGGACCGGTGCGAAATGTCCGTTATACCAGGATTCTCGTTATAAGGAATCCAGTAATAAATTCAATGGAAATAATGAAGTAGGCCTAATCTATCAGTTTGGTGTTCTGTTTATTTCTTTTTGTTATCTCCTCTGATGATGGCTTTGTTCAACATGACCTCTAGGTCTTACTTGATCAAAAATAAAATCAGGTTTCTTTCCCAAGCGCTAGCGATGTTGACAGCACGGCGTTGGCGATCAGAAAAAATGCGCTCAGGGCTAACTCGCCCGCTGTGTTGTCCCCCACCCCACCACACCCCGTGGTGTGTTCCGTCTGCTTGCGCACATTACTACACATTCACTCCATCCATCACAGCATGTCACCTCTCCATCCCCGCAACGGAGAAGTGAGGGCATGGGTAGTGGTAAGCCTAGATAATCTAGACTAGGCTGGCCTATCACACAATGCGTTCTGCCTGTATGCATGCGCTTACCACACCCTCCCTACTCATTCGCTCCGGCCTTCATTGTTGGCAAACGTGGGCTCTCCTATTCTTTGTTTTGCTCAAGGAGTTGATGTAAGGTCCTAGGTTTCGCTAGATCACCAACAAGTTTCTCAACTGGCAAAGTTTATATGTATAACTAGCCTGTGCACAGTGCACAGCAGCAGCAATATTCCGCTATAACCGACTCCCCTTGTTGTCCAATTGCGCTATAGCAGTATTTTATTTACAAAGAAAAAGAATGGAAAAAAATGGGGTTTTAGAACAGTGTCTTTATAACAGACTTCTCGTTGTTTCAGGACTCGTTATAAGTGGACTCCACTGTATATATATATATATATATAATAAGTATATCAATATTATGTATACTTCTCAGAGCAACTGATTATAGAGTTAGAACCTTTAAATGAAGATAATATTTTGTGTAGATAGCATGGGTTGACCTGCCTGTCTACCTTGAAGTCAGCCTATCTTTTTACTTTTAGTATTATTTCCCAAACTCTCATGTGAGGTTCTGGTGCTTAATTGTTACATTGTATGACAAAATTGTTTAAATCTCTTTGCTCAATAATGTGCTTAAAAAGCCTCCTTCAGAGATATCCATGCAGTTCTGTCATCCAGGAGACTCCCCACTCATATGTGTGTACCTTCATATATATTTCAGTCAGTCTCAACTTCTTCAAATCTCCATGTGTCTTCGTCTATCTCTTTTGTCATTTTGAGTCCAGTGGCTCTTGTAAGGGACATTCTTTCGCTCAACATTTGGTTCTGCCATGAGGTTAGCTGCAGCCTACCTCAGTGCCCACTGCTGTTGAAATCACTCTTGACCTTCACATTATGCGGAGTTTGTGGGACTTAACCAAATTTGGACCAAATGTAGCACACCACTACACTGTTGCTCTAAGTTTTCTTTACAAATAAATTGAGATGAGAAAAAATGATGATTATTTATCATGTAGAAGTATCACTCTTAAAAATCTTTGACCCCCCCTCTTAAAAAAAAAAAAGAAGAATAGATAAACTACAACAGAAACTACTAGATTCTACATCTCTACAAGTATGCCAATGCGATTCAGAAAAGTAAATTACTTCCTTGCCACATTTTGTAAGTGGCATCTGAGATGTAGCAGTTAGGCACTTCACAGTTGCATGCAGGAAACCCAAGTTCGATTTCTGAGTGTGGAGGATTTTTTTAATCGAGTAACTATAATACTAGGAGACTTTCAAGTAAAACTGTTGGTAGTTTAGTAAGTTTTAACTCTTGATTGTGATAGTAACAAATAAAGTTAGAATGATAAATACTAGTTGTGTTAAGTATTCAAATTAATATTGATTTCACCTCATTCTTCATGCCTGTATCACACTTTGAAGTGCTATTGAAATTATCTAAGATGGCCACGCATTGTTGAGGAGAAAAGTGATTGTCTTGGACGGGTGGACATTTAGAGCAGGTTCAACTACTGTTTATGTGCATATAACTATTATAGTGTGCTACTTGACTTTTGACTTTAACTGTATACTCATTACTAATATAAGCATTTGATTTTTTTGTGCCTAAATATATAACAATGGAATTGATGCTTCAATAGATTAAAATGTCTTGTATAAACAGAAACTTGTACATCTCCTCTGTTCTTATATTGTGTGTTGAACTGTCCAATGTTTTGTTGCCTGAACTTGATTCCTCTATGGGAAATATGGACAATTTTAAAAAGGTGAAATAGTTTTGGTTACAAAATCATATAATAGCATATGTTGCAGGAAAAATTCTTTTCGCTCTTTGACCTTTGAGTCTGTATTAGTATTAAAATTAATTACTTAATTAGCTAATATTTTAGAACTACATATCATGGTATTCATTTTTTTTTTTTGCAACAATAACAATAAGTTTCATTAAATTTATTTATGTCCTTTTTCAACACTATTTTGGATAACTGAGACACCATACTTGTGATTATTATATATGATCCTACAAAAACCCACTACTTGTTGAGTTTTCATGGCTCAAATCTATTCTGTCAGAGACATGTTAAATTGGAAATACCAGCTCAAAGGTAATTATGCAATCCTGAGAGGAGTGTTCATCCTAAATCATACTACTAGAAAGCCATCAAGTTCCGGTTAAAAATGGAGCAAGATTCTGCATGCATCTGACTTGATCATGGTTGCTTAGGAAGGCATCTAGACCTCTCTAGACCACACTGACTTCATTGCAGAATTGCTTTTTGCTCAAATTGATTGCCTATCGCTGAGCGCTAAGTTCAGCGGAGATTTTTTCAGAGGCTGTGCTCTAATTAATTTAGTGAATGCTAAATCAATAACCCGACTGGTTTTTATGTCTACATTATTGCTATGGTCATAAAAAAATTATTGGCCATTAACCTGTTATCAACCAGAGAGGTCTGATTTTTTTTTTCGTAAAAGATATAGATCTATATATATATCTGTTGCAAAGAAGAGATAGAACCCTATTGTTGTTTCTTAACCTTGAATGTCTGTTCACTTGCCCGCCTGCCCATCCATCCATCTATTTGAATACACTATAAAAAATATGTGTATCAGTTTGTCTCTACCTGTACACACATGTGTCTGTCGTTCAGTCTTTATATTTCTTTCTCAGCTGTCACTGATGTCATGCTGACTATAACATAGAAGACCTTAGACTGAAATCAATGGGGGGGGGGTTATTTTTGGTTATATTTTTTGTTGTTTTTGTTGGGGTTGTTTTTGTTGTTTTGTTGTTAGTTTGTTTTTTTTTTG
>NW_004797715.1:20841-27047 GCF_000002075.1 Aplysia californica | reverse complement strand
GAGAGAGAGAGAGAGAGAGAGAGAGAGAGAGAGAGAGAGAGAGAGAGAGAGGGAGAGAGAGAGAGAGAGAGAGAGGGAGAGAGTACCTTCGAAATCGGAGGGCTCTACGAAGTAAGAAAAACGGTCGCATACATTATATAAAAATCAGTTGTTCTGCAGATTGAAGAACCAGCTGCAGTGGACTACCCTTGAGATCTAGGCCTAGAGGGGAGACGCAAAGAAAAAAAGAGTGAAATACATGTATGAAGCGGCACTTGCTGCGTAATTTGAACTGTTTTTGTATTAGCAAGCGTTTTACGGCACTTGCCACACAACTAGATCTATGTCATATTAGTGCCGAAGATTAGAGGTGTTACACGAAAAGTAACCAAACACCAAAAATTTTTAAAAAGGAGGAGAGGTAAGGACGATTATAGATGTTTGATAGGAAATATGGAACAAACACCACACCAGAGCACCCCGCCAACAACCCACACCCTGAACGTTGAAGAGATAAACTTTAGCAAAAACAATAACAACAGCATCAGTAACAAAAACAGCAACAACGACAACGACGACAATAACAACAACAACAACAACAACAACAACAACAACAACAACAACAAAAACTGCAGCAGCAACAACAACAATAACACCAGTAACATCAAAACATAACTTCCCACTAGAAACAGTCCCAAGAGTCCCACTTACTATTACTATTACTCTCTCAAAACGAGGCACACGCTTGACTTTAATCATTTTTTAATAGTTGCCTTTCATCAGTAACAAGCGACACATCCTAAGATTATGTTATCTCACCAGAGAGTGAAGAGTTCCTGCCTGGAAGGCAGCCAAGCGTTGTCTTTGCCGCTACATGCATACTGGACGCAAATAGTTTCTTCCGGAGCCAAAGTCCACTTTCTTGAAAAGTAGAAAAACCCAATATCGCGAGTCGGTGTTTCACCGCTCGAGTGAATGTGAGGGGAGTGTCAGGACAGGCCGCTGGCCTACACAGTGGCATAATGGACCCCCCCCCCTCCCCCACCAAAACAACAACAACAACAACAACAACAACAACATGGGCGATTGGTGACATCAAGCAAGCATAAGGCGGACATATTCGCAGACCACTACGCGAACGTCTGCAGTCTAAACATGTCGAAAGAAGACAGAGCCGAAAACTGGCAACTCAAACAGCGACTGAAATACTTACGGAACAACCCAAGGGCAGACCAGCCCGATTTCACTATCGGGGAACTGAGGAATGCAATTGCAAAGATGAAGTCCCGCGGATCACCCGGACCAGACAACATCCCCCCGTCCTTCCTCAAAAACCTGGGTCCCAAGGCGCTGAAGAAACTGCTCTCCATCTTCAACATGTCATTTCGCTCAGCTGATGTCCCACAAGTCTGGAAAGACGCCATCATTGTCCCCCTCCTCAAGACCGCCAAACCAGCATCGGAACTAACGTCGTTTAGACCGATAAGCCTCACATCCTGTGTCATCAAAGTTATGGAGAGAATGGTATCTGAACGACTGTACGACATGGCCGAGCGGAACGGCTGGTTTTCCGAACTGCAGGCTGGATTCAGGAAGGGGAGATGTGTGGAAGACCAAATTCTGAGAATTACGCAGAAGACTTCCGATGGCTTCCAAAAGAAGGAGAAATCGCTACTCGTCCTCCTCGATTTTTCAAAGGCATACGACACGGTCTGGCGAGAACGCCTACTCCTCACCCTCCTGGACAGAGGTATCCCAGATACATACGTTTTATGGCTGAATGACTTCCTTCAAAATCGTCAAGCCAGAGTCCGATTCAATGGAATACTGAGTAATAGCAGGAAAATGAACCAAGGTCTCCCACAAGGTTCGGTCCTGGCACCCATCCTCTTCCTTTTTTATATCGACGAACTGGCGAAACTACTTCCGGACGATCTCACAATTTCACTCTACGCTGACGACGTCTCTATCCTCGCTTCATCACGCACGACACGAGACGCCGAAAGTCTGGCACAAAGAGCGGTGGACATCGTTGCTTACTGGAGCAGGCGATGGAAACTCACGCTAAACGGCTCAAAGAGCGAGACAACATTCTTCACGCTCGCAACATCTGACTCGAAATGGAAGCCGTGCATCACGATAAATAATTCGTCAATTAGGTATGAGCCCTACGCAAGACTCCTGGGAGTCACACTCGACCGCAGGCTCACGTTCAGGAAACAGGTTGAGACAGTAATAGCTAAGGCCACACAGAAGATGAGGATGCTCGGCGCTGTAGCGCACTCAAAATGGGGATGGAGGAAAGACGACCTATGCAAGGTCTACCTCACTCATATACAAAGTGTTCTCAACTTTGCGAGCAGCAGCTGGCAACCGTGGCTGAGCAAAACTCTGATAAATAATCTGGAGGTGATTCAAAACAGATGTCTGCGACTGATTACCACCCAAGCCCAGTCCTCACCGATCGAGGCACTTCGAGCTGAAACGGGGGTCCCAAGCATTGAGTCCACCATAAATGCTAACTGTCTCCGATCAAGAGAGAAGGCCCTCCGACTGAACAACGACCACCCTCGACGAATTGCGGCAACGGAACAAGTGCACAGACGCCTAAAAGGACGCAGGGATTTCCGAAAAAGGGCCGAAGACGTCAGCAAAAAGAGCCCACATCTGTTCGACTGCGAGAGGAGGCCCATCACTTACTTCGAAACCAGGCCCTGGGAACGTGGAATCAACCCCGACATCACTTTTCCCCACCTGTCCGGCATAAGCGGAAGGAGTGACTCCAGTGGGAAGATTCAAAGCGCTGCTGTTCGTCGAGCACGAGAGCTTGGCGCACAGTACAATATCTACACTGACGGCTCGGCTAGGGCAGGAACAACGGACGGCGGCGCTGGAGTCGTCATCACAACGGGGAACCCGTCCAACCCTACCGTTGTCGAGACATTGAGGGAGAAAGGCGCCATATTTACGTGCTCTTTCGAGGAAGAAAGGAGAGCCTTGGAAATGGCCATTGACTGGATTGACAAAGAGTGCGATGCATCCAACTCGGTCGCTATCTTCACCGACAGTCAATCACTATGCATGGCACTAGTGGGAACATCACCATCCTTCGACCAATTGCGACTACGCATAAATAATGCAATACCTCAACCCACGATTCAGTGGATCCCTGGTCACCGCGATATCCTCGGCAACAATCTCGTGGACAGTAATGCCAAACTGGCAACAGCGCTGCCGGGTCCAGGCCGCCAAATTACTTATGACAGTGCGTGCGCCCAGATAAAACTAATTACAAAAGACCCCCCTATATGCCACACGCGGACGAAGGAAGTATACAGGGCATTTTCTTTAAAACGAGAGGCTCTTATTATGTCCCGCAGTGACCAGTCATTACTGGCAAAAATCAGGACCGGTCATTTCTCTGGGCTTCGGGCCTACAAAAATAGAATAGACAAAACATCGGACCCAATATGTCCATTGTGCAGCGAGGAGCCCCAAGATTTGGAGCACTGGCTGCAGAGATGCCCCGCCACGGAGGCCCGGCGGTGGCATCTCTTCGGGGGGGATTCAGGGAGGTTGGACTGCCTCACCCGCTACCCAAGGGAGGCGGTGGCCCTGGCGAAGAGCACACTCTTCGGGGCTCCGAACATTTCGAACGGATAGGCTACCACACACACACACACACACACACAACAACAACAACAACAAACAAAAAACCCCAAAACAAGCAAAAAAAAACAACCCCACAACAAAACCAAACAACAACAACAACAACAACAACAACAACCACAACAACCTCGCCGGAATGGAAAGCGGGGGTTGCCGTTTCTACAGGTGATTGTGTTTTTTTTTAATCAAACAAACCGGTGGCCTTTAATTAGAGCAGGTTTGGTTTGATTGTATCAAAAATAATAATCACAACATAGGAACAACGCTCGACGGTTGTCATCAAGGAACAGGGATCGTGAGTTGGCTTCAAGGGGGATATTAATATTATTATGTGACCTAGCCTACTGTTGTGAGTCTTGTGTCTCGTTCTTGTTATCGGTACCGTACGTCATGTAACTGGTTTTAGTTTAAGTTTTAGTAGAGGGTTTTGCGGCGCTCGTAACTGCATAAGGTCATATGAGGTCCAGAAGATTAGAGGTGTTACAAGAGAGTAACAAACATAAAAAAGAAGAAGGGGAGGTAAGGACGATAGATGTTTGATAGGAAAGAAGAAGCAAACCACACCAGAGCACCCGCCAACCACCCACATGTAACTGTTTGCTTCGTTGAGTTGAGGGGTGGGGGGAGGTCCTTTCCTTGGTTTCTTTTTGTTTTGTTTTGTTTTTCTTTGAGAGAGAGAGAGAGAGAGAGAGAGAGAGAGAGAGAGAGAGAGAGAGAAAGAGAGAGAAAAATAGAGAGAGAGGGAGAGAAAGAAAGAGAGAGAGAGACAGAGAGAGAGAGAGAGAGAGAGAGAGAGACAGAGAGACAGAGAGAGAGAGAGAGAGAGAGAGAGAGAGGGGGGGGGGAGAGTCACTTCTTCCCTTCTCATTGCACGTGATGATGCAATAGAGGTTAATGACAGACATGTGTAAGGACACGACCGAAAGGTATGGCCCGCGTCTGCAGCACTAATCTGTTATCGATTTGGTCACGAGGGGGTGAGAGAGTCGTCGAATGTCTCAGCAGAAATTGGGGGCATCTGCCGATGAATCAATAAGCGTGGACGTGTGGAATGCGAGGGAGTGATTCGAACGCATCTAAAAATCCCCAACTGCCAGCAAGGCATAATTAAGTAGTTTGCCCTGTTTTGTTTGATTTGGAAGGGTGGTGTGTAGTCTTCTGTCTTTCCGCCTGGTTTCACGCGTCGCTACCTCAGAATTGCAAGGTTCTATCTGATGTTTTTGCCCGTTTTGAGTTACTTTGACCATGAGATTAGAAATCAAATGCTCTATCTTCTCTATCAAAATCGTTATAATTATTCGGAGTCCTTATCAATATATTCAAAGAAATGCGCTTTTAAAAAAACTTGACAAGTTATGAAACTCAAAATTCTTGACGTCAAATTTCTCCAAAACTAGGTACTGAGAAGATAGAACTTTGTAATTATTTAAGGTAGCGATGTGTTTAACACTCCTGTTCAACATATTATTATTCCAGTAACAACAAGAAAATAACGAATAAAAAACAGTTTAAAACTAATATAGTACACTTAAGTACACCTCTCGCCAAGAGCTGGGTCACGTGTTTTTACAATGCGACCAGCTCCACTTCGCAATCATAATCAAAAAGGGCCATGCACTGAATTTGTCTTTCACCGTGGGCGAAAGTGGGACATCTTACAACCCGATAGAGCGTGTAAATAGCCGTACTTCGTCCTGGCCCGGGTTATGGCAGGAAAGTCCATGAAGGGGATTCCCCGGTCTATATTTATAACTCATTGATTATAATTTGACACGTATGGTATCGATGTGTTTAACACCCCTGTCTGTCTGTCTCTCTTAGAACATTAGTCGTGTGTGTGTGTGTGTGTGTGTGTGTGTGTGTGTGTGTGTGTGTGTGTGTGTGTGTGTGTGTGTGTGTGTGTGTGAGCGAGTGTGTGGGAGTGTTTAATGCACCCCGCATAATTTAGCAAAATTTGATTTTTTTTTGGGGGGGGGGGGCATACTTTCTTGTTATTTGCCTTATTCATTCTTAGTTTTTTTTAAATTTACATAATCGCATAGTTTCACATTTTTGGGCTCAGTTTGCATAATTTCATATTATTATTTTGTGTGTGTGTGTGTGCGTAAAACCGTGGGGACAGGTAAACATGTTGTAGGCTACATCTCCGCGGAGAGACTGGCACCTCAGGCCATTATAATGATAGTGATATTGTCTTTAGTTTTAGTAATGAGTTTTACCGCACTTGCAACGCAATACGGTCATATAAGTGCCGATGTTTAGAGGTGTTACAAGAGAGTAACAAACACAAAAAAGAAGGAGGAGGAGAAGAGATAAGGACGATAGATGCTTGATAGGAAAGAAGGAGCAAACCCAACGTCTACTCTAAGTAGTTAGAGTAGGCGTTGAGCAAACCACATCAGAGCTCCCGCCAACCACCAACTGATAGTTTGTGACTTAGTAATAATAATAATAATAGATAGCATTTGTATAGCGCATATCCCCGCTCAACAGCAGGCTCTATGCGCTTTACACTATATTAATAATAATAATAATAATAAATAGCATTTATACTGCGC